>NW_025408697.1:0-84525 GCF_020360975.1 Hirsutella rhossiliensis | reverse complement strand
GGTCTTCGCGACAGTTATGAGCCCGGGAGGATGGCACACCTGCAACTTCCGGTGACTGCGCGTTGCGAGGTAATGCCCGTAGATAGCCGTGTACCTCCTTCTCTTGGATTTCCCTGGGTAATGGGCGCGGTGCTTGGTGTTCGACTCCGCGTCGTGGGCTGCTAAGGTCAGGAATCCAGCGGAGCCTGATCCCTGAGGGTGTGTCGGAAAAACGCGGTTGTCAGATATATGTCAGTGCAGCGCACCTGTAGGAGCGCGTTCCACTTTGCCTGCGTGGCGCAATGGTCTTCGCGACAATATTCCCCGTTACCATGCCTATCTATGTGCGTCCACCGTCCCGGCCTCGCCTGGTCTCCACGTGCGACCTGCTACCCCAGCTTTGCCAAAGCGACCCGCTATCGCCGTGCTGATAGCGGCGGTCAGTAAAGTGGTCTTGATCTTGAAGATATTGACTGGGCTGTCCGGGCTGTCTTTGGCTGACGGTTGTGAGTGACGATCTTAGCTGTGAAGATAGTCCCTCGAAGGTCTTAGCCGGCACGAAGAGGGCGAATTCTAATTCAGGCACGCCACGGCATGCTCGAATTGTCGTTGAAATTAGCTGGTCTTCGCCGCCATAGCTATTCCCAAGAGCTCTCTGGCATAGCTGCAATTTGTCAAGAAGAGCCTGGAGGATTTCAGAGAGGCTTCTCGGGAGATTCCTTCGAAGCTGTGTGAAATTGATCGAGGTCCAGTCAGTGTGATACTGTTGCCTATTGACTTCCGTATCAAAGTGCTGCTTCATCTTCTGATACATCTCCGCGAACGTTGAATCGCGGCTGACTTGATGCACGAAGAAGTTCTTTGCTCTCTTCGTGAGGATATTTGAGAACAAAGCGTGGAATTGTGACGGTTTGATGCTGGCTGTGAGCAGGCATCGAGAAAGTAACGGATCTTATCATCTAGGATATCGTAGGCGTCACCTGAATAGTTGAGCTTTCGATCCCATAGCTTAGAAAACTGGTTGGCGATGGCAGGATCGAGGTCTTCATTGGGGACCTGGACTGGGGGCACGGTCCGGTAAGCTTCGCGGTCGATAGCTGGTCTGATCATAAGTTCCTGCTGCTGTTGATTCGATCGTGACAGGGGTAGGGATTGGTCATTGGGGGGGTCTTGCGGGAGGTTTAGATCGGGAGTGACTGGTGCTGGGGTTGGTGCTGGGGTTGTTGCTAGCGATGGCGAACGTCTGAGGAGTTCTTGTTGGCGTCGGTAGGCGGCCGTTTTCTCGTATAAGATGGCATCACGAAGATCGTCTTCATCCCACTCAGGAAGTCGGTCACGGTTCTTCAGATTTACTAGGAATGCCGTGATCTTTGCGTTCAGCTTTCCTGTATAGATTCCTCTGAACCTTAGGGTATTCCGTAGGACCTTACGGACCCTTGGATCGACCTTCTTGAAGTCGTCTTCCTCCCAATCCTCAAAGTCTTCTTGGAATGATCCAAGCAGCTCGAGACCTTGACATGTTGAGGACTTTATAATCAACGATGCGGGCGAGAACGTAGGTATTATAGTGGATCTCATCGGAAGTCTCGTTGACTGGGGTGTTGAAGAGGTCCATGTTGAAGATTGTGGCGAGGCCACGGTTGAATTCAGCAATATCGAGGAATTCGTTGATGTCGAGCGCCGGTGCGTTCGCGTTCGCGCTGCTGCCGCTTGCGCTGCTGCTCATGATGTCGGATGGGGCTTGACAGGAAAATCTGCGAGGAATAGGGCAAGAAGGTGTCAAGAGAGGTCAAATTGATCGAGAGTGATCAATGAAGCTAATAATCAAGCGGGATACCAGAGATTTGTATGTGCGATAGGGCACGCCTAAGAGGTCAGCGGCTGAGGCAAACAACTAGGCACGGTTGACTGAATAGAGTGGGCGCCGGTCGGGTCTTCGTAGTCAGTCTCGCGTTGTAGCACTTCTTTCTTCGCAGAGCGCCACAGATCGTGAGGATGCGTTGAGGAAGTCTCTTCTATCTTGCTGCTCTGAGGTTACCAGCCAAGGTAACAACTGATCAGTGTGGATAGGTTAACTGAGGCTCAGTTGGGTCTTTGATCGATGATCGTGTTGTTCTTGTTATTCTTCGCTATCTAGACCATGCTGTGAGGTTTGATAGGTTGTGTGCGTGTCGGGTAAACGTTGTTCCCTGCTGACGCACGTGATACCCTCCTGCGATGTGCGCTCTATCGTACAAATGATCAGACATATTATTTTATTTTGGCGCAGCAGAGACTTGTTAGCATTGAAGCCGGGTGAATGTCGCATATCAAGCCTGTCCAGGACGATTATTCATAAGGTGGCGATTTTACTCGCAACGCCGCTGTTGCCTGCTAGGCAACCGCTACTGCGTAAACGCGACGGGCTTTGCATTTGTGTATAAAGAGCTGCACATTTCGTGCGTTCGTTCATTTAGCTCCTGTTCTTCAGATAATTCTCATCAATTGCCTGATCTGACGGCAGCCCTGAGGTTTGTTGCCTCTTTGCATCGTACACCACTATTCCGGTAATCACCCAGCTATCAATACCACACAGCCTCTCGCATATTAATATACTATTACAGCGTACCCTTTATCCAGTAGTAGTAGACGCATTCGTCGCCCATCGTCATCACGTTCGATCATAAACGTCCTTTCTCATTTATGGCCGTCCTTCATCCCCAGGAATGCTGTCCTCACCATCAGAGTATCCTCTGCGAATCCAAAACTTCCCGCACCTCGCCTCTTGCATACTCTGCCCTTCCTGGACCTGTCGTTGCGGAGTCCAATCTTCTCTTGTTGGGCACCAGCTGCGCAAGTGGCCGTCGCACTAGTTCAAGCAACATAGCACGCTCAAAGTCGATCATCATCACCGTCCGTCTCTTTGTTGACCAGCATGTTGGCGCTTCGCGTCTTTGTGCACCACACCTTCCTCATGTATCGCCCGCAGGATGCAAGCGCCTTGGCCTCAAGGATTCTTCTCGTGCTGGCTGCGACCTTGGCCTCGTCAATTATGTCTCCTCCCATGAAAGAAACGTCATGCGACGTAAACCCGATGGTCGTAGTAGTAGGTCCTCTTCAGCGGCCGAAGGTCTACGGCTCCGAGAAAGACAGGTACGTTAACGCCTGAACCCGCTCTAGGCGCTTGTAGACGGTTGCTTCATGCTCAAGGTCTCGGATGAAGGCCTTCACTGTGCCCTTGCACACAAACGTGTAGCCATACGACAGAAGGGTCACCTTGAAAGCACTCCTCGAGCACCGTGCTTTCTAGCTTCGTGATCCCGGCATCCAGTGTCTGTCGCAGCTGCTCACTCAGAAGTTGCAGCCATGTAGAATGACTGATCGGATGTAGCGCGCCTCGAGGTCTGCCATGACACCCGCGTTGGGACAACAAGGATCGAGGTGCCTCCTGAACCAGTCAAGGAGGCATGCTTGGGTGCAGTACCGCCGTTCCACTTCCTCATCAGTCCCTTGGCGGGGCCGGCGTGCCAGGATTCGTTGACTTCTTCGAGGTACATTTGCATCGCCTCGTCCACGTTGTCCGCGTTGTCCACGTCGTCCTTGCCGCTCAGAGGGGCTCGGCGTATCCGGAGGTCGATATCCCGACTCGTCGTCCGATGATTCCGACTGATCTCGTCTAGTCGCAATTGTGTTGCGCTCGTCGCCTATTCTACCTCGACGGTGTCTCCTCCCCTGCCGCGTAATCGGCGACCGGTCAAAGTCCTCGTATGTTGTAGGTGCCCAGCTGGATGCGATGTTCGATGCCATTCGGTCGCTCTCTGGAATCGATCGCAGTGTCGTTTCGAAATCCTCCGCCCACCTGTTGAGATTCGCCGTCGCCCGATCACGCTCATCCTGCCCGTGTTCCACCCGTCCGCCCGGCCTACCTAGCGCCATCAGGCTGAACGCGAGATACTGCCCCACCGCGGAGCTAGACTGCATATGCTCTGGATGAGCCAACACCTCCGGCCCGGGCTCTGCCAGGTGATAATACAACGTTTCAGGCTCGGCCCAGTCCACCTTGAGGAAGACGGTCGCCTCGCCAGTTGTCAGCAACCCGTACTCGAGACCGCCCTCGATCATGTAGTGATACGTTTGTGAGGGCAGACGCCGTCAGTCTCTCGGCGTGATATTCAAAACGGCCGTCCGGGTCCACAGATGGCGGGATCGTCTTCCGATTGACGACTTCCTTGTAGATATTCATCGGCCGTAATCCGGCGCGGAGATGCGGAGCTGTGAGCTTATGGGGTGCCTTATACTCGGACACATAGATCATCGTCCGCTTCTCCGGGATGGGTCATCACCAGACCGATAAATGCAGATTTGGTCGGGCCGCAGCTGATGAAGATCTCGTCGGTGGTCCGGTGTTTGCGGCGGTGTTGACGGGTTCTCCCGGGCGACTACTTCCTCTGCGACGTCGCTGATGGCGTGAGGATGGTTCTCGAACGATCCCGTTTCCCATGTCGAATGCGTCGCACACCTCGTCAATCTGCCTGAGTTGCTCCATGATGACTCTGACAGGGTCTTCGACACTATTATGCATGAAGTATTCCAGCGTCTTCTCATCTGCTATCGATCGTTGCGCCTCTCCTTCCTAGACCGGCTAGGAAGTTTTGCTCTCGAAGACACGAATGCCGACGGGCAGACATTCGTAGAGTATCGAAAATGCTCCCCTGCTGTTCCATGAACCGTACAAGGCTCAAGACTAGTAGGGCAGCTTGTTTCGAGGGTTGGTGATGGAACCCCTTGACGTAAGCCTGCGGTCTCTTTCCACCGTGAACTGGAAAAGACGTGGTGATGACAAGCAGCGATGTACTCGTCGAATGTGGTCGGTCGCGTCTGTTCCTCTGCTTCTTCGGCGCGTTGCTGCTCCTTCTCGGCGCGTTGCTGCTCCTTCTCGGCGCGTTGCTGCTCCTTCTCGGCGCGTTGCTGCTCCTTCTCGGCACGATCTCGCTTGTTGACGCTCGTTCTGCTTCTTCGGCGCGTTGCTTTTCGCTTGCAATGCGTTCTTCCGCCTCACGAAGTCGCTCTCTAGCTCCTCGATTTTGTTTGTTTCCTGCATGTGGTAGTGATGTTGGTTGGAACTTGCTAAACGTGTGTTTTTGATGTTGACGACAACCTTCGTGGAAACGATGGTTACGAAAGGCTAGAGACAGTTGAGAAGCAACCACATCATGTCACGTGACTCGCCTGAAATTCTTCCTGACTAACGCACCTAGTTGGCTGCCCCACCTAGTTCTCCACCCACACAGTCTCGCGAAGAGGGCAGGCAAAGGGCGACGTTACCCGTTGATCTTGGTGGGGCCACAGCAGCCCAACTAAGTGTCTTCGCCACTTTCCACTATTCTAAGATTGTCCGGGGTTTTGTGCTGTCCCGGATTTTTGGGCCAACTTAACGTTTTTGGTCAGCCGCGCCTGCCTTTGACCAACGGGTATGTGTGTGTATTTTCCGTCCAGCGCCGTCAGGCCGCTCAGGTCCCGGTGGGGCACAGGACGTGCTGAGCTAGGCTATCGAGAAAATCCTGTCACAGTAGGCTTCACCCAGCGCTTCTTGCAAGGCCTCGCAAGGGCGAGCTGTCGGGCTCAATCCCCGGAGACGACTTTCCTACCTCCTCCCTCGTAGGTTTTCGCTAACTTCATCAAGGTAGGGTTGCGCGATGCTTTGACGACGATACACCTCAGCTTTGGCCTGTGGACGTCGCCGAATCGTTTTGCGATTGTGGCTTGTCTCGCACACTTCATCGACCAGGGCACGCCAGCAGTCGCGGCTGCTTGCACTTCGACGTCAATTCGGCATCCATAGCGGAAAGAACCTTGCTGCGTCACTCGTGGGCATCGTCCAGGACTGGGAGATCCGGGGCGAGTCGGCTGTGTTGTTCTGACAACTTAGTCACAAATGATCATTGCCTGCACTACATGTACAAGCAGCTGGACTCATCCATGAGAACCGCTGACATCAAGGCACGCCGGATGCGTTGTTATGAGCACACTCTCAATCTTGTTGCGCGGGCCTTTCTACGACAAAGATGCAGAGTCCTTCGAACTCGAATCCGAGATCAATTGCATGCGAGGCCTTCAGAGCAGGACCTCGGCCACTGGCGCGCGAAAGGCCCATCGGGAAACTTCATAACGTTGTCAAGTTCATCCGATCGTCGCCACAGCGGAGCGAACACTTCAATCGCATTGCGCAGGATGAAGAGTATGAGGAACATCGGCTTTGCGAAGAGTCAACTGCGGAACTGGAGGTCATCCTGAACAACGAGACTCGGTGGAGCTCCATACATGATGATCGAGAGGGCTTTGAGGAATCGGACGGACATTCGGGCATTCATCTTTGCACTTGAAGGCGAACAAGATGAGGCAAAACGCATCCCGGCGGCTGACATATTATCGAATGAGGATTGGCGCGTACTTGGTGAAGTCAATGCGATTCTCAAGCCAATATACCTTCAGACAATGCGGACCCAGGGCTGGGGCAAATCTGACGGCCATGGGCACCTGTGGGAGGTGTTGGTAGGGATGGAATATCTCTCAGAGCACTTTGAGGACTGGAAGGCATTTACGCGGAGATGACAACACTGACGATGAGTCAAGCTACCTTGGTCGACCTCGAGCCGGTTGAAGCAGCGTCCATTCCCACTGACTCGCCAGGAGGCCGGCCAAACCGTGCGCGTCGTCTCCCCGCTCGCTTTGATGATGACGAGGTTTACGTAGCCCAGCGGACCCAAACGTCAAGGTTCACAGAGTTGGCTTTGCCAGAGCAATATCACTTTTAGTCACCTTCCCTCATATTGCGAGGCCCAGGCAATCCTTCCACTCGACAGGCGTTTCTTCTGGCGGCAGCATTTTTCGCACCTTCATCGGCGAGAGCGTTCCACTGGCGTGATCTTCCAGAACTGGATGACCAGGCCATTACGGTGGGCCTTCTCACACTCCCCAAGAGCATCTCCACAAGTCCTTGTTCTGACGTTGCCGCCGCCCCCTTCTTACCTTTCGTCCTCCAATTGTTCTGCACCCAAGCCTTCGCCCACTGTGTCGAGCCCTCCACGACGTACTCAGAGTCGGTGGCGATGATGACTGTACTGAAGCCCTCGCCCGGCCAGTGTCGGAAACGCAGGGCGGCGATGACAGCTCGCAGCTCAGCCCGGTTGCTGCTTTGGATGCCGTCATCACCCCAAGGGCCCTGCTTTTCCAGACGACCTGAGACCACGAGCGGTTGGCCCTCAATATGAAGCCCCTGTACAAATGCCCAACCTGCCTTCGGATTGGATTGGCCGTTGTTAAGGCATGCTCCGTCGGTCATGATGAGAAGCATGGACTTGTCGTTGGGGTAGGTGCACCTGTGACCACGGACCGCGGGTTAGCCAGGCACGAGAAAGTACGTAACGAAGAAGAAAGCTTCATACCTGACGATATTCATGAAACGAACCCTGCCGCGAAACAGCTCCATCGGTCGCAGGGGGCTAGTGGGATGTCGAAACTTGGAGGAACACCAGACCAGTGCCTCATCACGTCAGATCCTAGGAAGGGATGGCGATGGTGGATGGCGGCGCAAAAGAGCCACGTCATGATCCTCATCATCTTCCTCGTTGTCCTCGATGTCTTCACCAAGGACATCGTCCATAAAGCTAGTCGCTGCAACATATACCACAACGCACCAATCCATGAGGTCCACAGACAAGTCGACCGTTTGGCAGCTCAAGGGCCTTCGTCGTCGTCGCTGCTGCTGTAGCCGAGTGGGACTAGGCCCTGGGCGAGGTACCAGCCGCGAGGCATTGCGGATGCCTGTTTTCTGCCGCTCTGTTCGGTATGTTTGTGCTGAGGTATTTCATTTGACCAAGTGGTGGTCGTGAAGGGAAGGTCGAGGGCGGGGCAGATTGCAAGCTGAGGTAAGATACTTACCGGCAGCCAATCAATAATAGTCTGACGAGGAGGCCGCGAGCGCATCGCTTATGTGGAGAACGGTGGACGGTGGCACATTAGTACGGTGGGCGAGAGGACAGTGTTGCAAAACCCATTTTAGGTTTAGGCGCGTCGATGGGCAGACATTCGAGTACTTCGGAGGTCCCGACAGAAGTACCGCGGACTGGCAGCGGGCCTGCGCGACCTCCGCTGCCAGGGCTGGATTCCCCACAGCACCCTCCTGCGAGAACGATTTCCATCACGAGTAACCAGAATCACGTCGGTATATCAACAAAAATTACTTGGAATTCTTTTTTTGTTAGAGCATGCCCGAATATCGACGCCATGAATGACCATAAAGAGCACTGCGTCACAAGTACGGGAAGATGATCCCGCACCTGAGGGCAAACAAGGCCATACCCTGGACCAGCCCAATGTTTCCATCGTCAATGCGACGCATCCTTCCTTGTATTTTTACTTTCTTGGCACGCAAGTGTTAAGAAAGTAGCCTATTCTCACATACTTTCGCTTAACAAGTGCTCTTGACAAAACTCCAATTGAGCCGCGCGCAAGCGCTGGCGGCGGCCATGGCACCAGCCTCAGGTTCGCATGTCGACTCCAATGCCTCGAGACAAGGCATACGATCGCCGCCAAATTCAGCGGCTCACATATCGCATCTCCGCCTCGCTACCGACGGAAGCTCGCCGAAAGACTCGTTTCCCGCGGCCCAGCAGCTGGCCCAGTCAATCTCGTCCACCGAAACGCTTGAAGCTGCCGTCACGGAAGGAGCGCAGCTGGAAGAAGCCCCGAATCTCCTCGACTCAGCCCAGTCCACTGAGCACGCGCCAGTCTCAATCCTCGAAGCGGCCACGAAAATTGCTTGCGACAAAACGGCTGCCCACAGCGCCAAGCTGGCAGTCTTACGGGTCTTTAGCGAATCATTCGAACAAGCAGCAAAGCAGTTCACGTCTGGTACCGAAAACAGCAGATTTTGCAGTTCTTAACATTTTCCGAACGACCATTAACTATCAGAGAAGTCGTTGACGCGATCGCATTAGATACCACGTCGAAACCTCGATTTGACCGCAAAATAGAATGCCAGTTCCAGAGGAGGTGTCAAGATATTGTTCCAGCCTCGTGTCCGTAACGAGAGACAAACAGGGCAGCGAAAGACTGTGACGCAGCTGCAGCTTGCACATTTCTCAGTCAAGGAGTACTTGATGTCTGACAGATTACAGGCGGACATCGCTGAGCACTTCGAACAGACTAATGCAAGAGCTTCCATCGCAGAAGTCTGCCTTGCGTACTTACTGGATATGGATCACTTTCTTCCGATTACAGAACTCAGGCAGTCATACTGGTTGGCCCAATATTCTGCACAATACTGGATGGACCACGCTGTAGTAGCGGGTGTAGCAGCGCAAGAGTTCATTCACTTCTCATAGATTTCCTTGTATGCGATGTTACTCTAAAAAATGCTGTCAGTTGTACAGGCCTGACTATTTGTCACAAAGTGGTCCGTATATTCCGTACCGAATCGCACCAGCTCTATATTACGCCTCACTTGCGGGATTATGCCGTTCAGTTCAGACGCTTCTCAACAAGGGTGCCGACGTCAACGCCCAGGGCGGGCGATACGGCAATGCTCTCCAAGCTGCGTCAACTCAAGGACATGAGAAGGTGGTCCAGACGCTGCTCGACAAAGGTGCTGATGTCAACATCCAGGGCGGAGAGGACGGCAATGCTCTTCAGGCTGCTTCCCTTGAAGGACACGAGAAGGTGGTCCAGATGCTGCTCGAGAAGGGTGCCGACGTCAACTCTCAGAGTGAAAGGCACGGCAATGCTTTTCAGGCTGCCTTATGTGGAGGACACGAGAAGGTTGCTCAGATGCTGCTCGAGAATGGTGCCGACGTCAATGCCCAAGGCGGAGAGTACGGCATGCTCTTCAGGCTGCTTCACTTAAGGACATGAGAAGGTGGCCCAGATGCTGCTTGAGAAGGAGCCGACGTCAACGCTAAGGATGGCAATGCTCTGCGCTGCTTCATATGGGGGCACGAGAAGGTGGTCCAGATGCTGCTCGAGAATGGTGCCAACGTCAACACTCAGAGTGAAAGGTACGGCAATGCTCTGGGCTGCTTCACTTAACGGACACGAGAAGGTGGTCCAGATGCTACTCGAGAAAGGTGCTGACATCGACGCCTGGCTCTTCCCTTGTCTATTCCGAGCTGCAGGCTGCCGCAGCATTTAGGGAAGAACAAATGGAAAAAGCACGTCAACGCCCTACATGTTTGTGAGAACGTCTGGGTTTGCGCTGAAGGGAACTGCACGTTACTCGCAATCGTCTCCTACCAACAAGCCTCAAGCGAGGTGCCATTTCCCTCTGGTGGTCGTGTTTTTATTCGAAAGGACTTATACATTTCGCACATAGACCGGAGTCATAAATATCTTGTCGCATATCAAGCCTGCCTAGGATGATTATTCATGAAGTGGCGATGTTACTCGCAACGCCGCTGTTGCCTGCTAGGCAACCACTACCGGTACTGCGTAATCACGCGACGGACCTTTCATTTGCGTATAAAGAGCTGCACAACTCCGTGCGTTCGTTCGTTCACTTCTTGTTCTTTAGATAATTCTCATCAATTGCCTGATGCCATCTCTGACCCGTGTGGAGCCAAATGTCTGACACAATCTCCTCCTTGCGCAAGCGAGTCACTGGTCCATCTCCAAAGTCTTGTCCCACAATTCGCGAGATGCTTTTCTTTGAGCTTTCTGATTGCGCCAGCCTCCTCTTTGCTTTGATAGCCACGGATAGGTCCTTTGAATTGGCAAGTCTTCTGGCTTCGACTGCATGGTGCTTGGCTTTGGTATATGCTGTGCAGTAGCTCTAGCGGCTGCAATTCTAGCCCTCTAGACGTGATTACTACCTCCTTAAAATACTTCGAACACCCGTTAAGTTGCCAATGCAAGGGGCTTAACGGCTGAATATCAGCCCGAAGGGTGAATATCGTATACCTGCACTCGACTTTCTTAGGGGTACCCACTAGAACCCCCTTCCGCCTTCAGCGGCTAACCAGCCGTTCGAACTACTTCCTGGCAGGCCCAGTCTAACTATAACCTATATCGTACCCCCTTCCCTGTAGCTTGTAGGAAGACGACGTTTAGTCACGGTAGAGTGGTGGATACAGTGGATCGCTCAGCTGTTGACCCTGACGCCGTTGTTGGTCAGCGAGGCGCATCTTCATCCCTGTCTCATAGTTAGCCGTGAATGCAGTACGTAGGAAACGCAGGCGTATAACCTTCCGTCGGCGTGTGGTTATAGAGGCTCTGACGATCGAACGGCGCCTCAAGGAGTAAGCCTTGGAGCGAGGTAACCCGTGAGACGGCAACATAGCTAATACCGGCCTGGAAGTCGCGTGTAGCGAGATCAGTAACTATTTTATCCTTTGTTAGGCTCTGGCATTTGTGAACAGTAATAGCAAACGCCACGATTAGGAAACTGCGTGCGAGCGCAGGTCTCGTTGCCCACGGAAGTCCCGCCTGACTGGCAGGATGGGGTGAGATTTTCCTGCCCTCGTTAGTTGTTAGATACGGCGGTCCGTCGTAGCTATCAAAGTCCACCATAATAACGGCTGGGGTCTTCCAATGGATCGGCGCCTGCGCTCCAGGCGATATCGTATACAGTACCCTGAGCACCGTTAACTAGGCCAGCTGATTGCCACAGATTAGTCGTGAGCATCACCTGGTGCCCTTAGCAACAGGAACTTGTTAGATAGATTGCCAGCATTGTTGCTTGGTGCCTGCCCAGCGCCGTTGCCGTGATTCTTTGCCTCCACTTGTATTGCCGGGGCGTTGAGATGCACCATATGCTCGTGGTTGTATTGGTTGACCCGTGCCTTTGTAGAATACACTCGCAAAGCGGTCCTGAAGCCGTCAAGCTCGCTCCGCGGTAGCCTGGCCTGCCCGATTGCTAAGGAGGTTCCAGGATGGTATAGATAACTTTATCACGCAGTTCCTGCAACGCCTGACGGAACTGGGCCTGATCATCACCAGCCTGGCGCTGTGCCGTGGTCAGGAAGACGGTGCGGTCAAATAGGCGGTAGGCCACCTGCCCTCTCCTTTCCAACGAAGACAGGCCGGTGCTAGTCGAATACAGGGGCTTTTGTCGGACTGGTGGTAACTGGAAGAAATCGCCCACAAGCACAACGCTCACACCACCAAGAACTCGAGGTTACGCTGTGGAAGGCTTGTCGCAAACGGGAATCGATCCGCGCGAGCTGCTCAAGCCCTAGCATGCTCTTTTCATCGATAACGAGGTATTTGATGTGCCGTAGGCGGGACTGAAGGGCGGCTGCGTCGGCCGGGGGAAGGTCGGTGAAAGTACCGCCTACTGGGAGGCGCAGCAACGAATGAATGGTGCTGCCCTGTATCTGGTTACTCGCAACGCCTGTTGGCGCCACGCGGCATATAGGGCTAGGATTCGGTAGGGCGGCTGCCTGAAGATGGGAAGAAAGCACCTTGATAAGGAACGACTTGCCTGTGCCACCACCACCATCAACGTGGAAAGGATTTGAGCAGGATTTTGCGCCTGGAAGTGGCCCATGAATGTGTCGTACACGAGCCGTTGTTGCGTATTCAGCGTATTACGCCAGTGAGGGCCAAGGACCTCCACATCGTTGGCCATGGGGTGGCTAGCGATAAGGTCTTTCCAGTAGCCGTCTCGGAGTTCCGGATAAGTACCCACATGCTGTGTCCAGTCGTAATTGATGTCGATATCGCGGCGGCCAAGTAGGTCAAGATCTTCCTGGGTAAGGGAGTTGTCAGGTAAAGGGCGGCGAGGCGAATCCAGTCTTCGTCATCAAATTCTTCCTCCACAGGCAGAGCCTCGTATTGATCATCTTGAGGCTGTAATCGAGGCCTCTTTTGGCCGACCGTAATGGTCATCACCATGACTGTGATGCTGCCAACAATAGGAGAAGGCCTCAGCGTGAGAACCAAAAAGCTGGCCGTCAACTGTGAGGAGATCATCAACCCGCCGATGTGGGTGGTTTAATGTTAGCTTTACACGACAGTAATCTGACCACTGTTGACCTTCTGGATCAGCCTGATAGCTAGAAAGTAAACCAGCACTCGAGGCCTGCCGTTAATGTTGCCTGGCTGCCATTGCTTCCACTTGGAAGGGTCCCTAGGGCGGAAATTCCAGCATTTCAGGAAGGAGACGTAGCTTAGGTCCGCTAGGGCTTCCGGGCGTTGAGTGTACTTTTCGTAAACGTTGGGGCCTCGTCCACCTCATCGCCGTCAATACGGAGGGCAGGAATGCCTGTCAGGATTACGACAGTCGACGTACAGGCAAGTTCGTGACCCTTCCTGTAACGGCAGGCCGAGGAGCAAGTGGCTGACCTCCTGCTTCGAGTAATCCCGCTCCGCAACCAGCTGATTGAGGAGCTTTGACGTGAAGGAAATCAAGGGGTTGTGGTCCTTGACCCGGGGCATCAGGGCCTTCCCAATCTGGGCAAAAGACTCGCTCTTCTTTTCCGACTTGGAGCAGTATTTGGCCGCGTAATCGATTACCTGCTGTAGACTCGTGCAAGGCGAAACATCTGTATTGGCTAGCCACGCAACGGTAAGCAAGCGGTTGTAGTGGTTAATCTGGCCATCGTTCCGCTCGCCCCTAAAGCTCCAGTGTTTAGAGTGAGGAACCTTGTCAAGGAGGCTAGTAGGCGCTGGCCGTGAGGAAATCAAAGCGGCACTCCACCTGCTTGGTATGCTTATTGAGCTGCATGCAGTAGTTGTTGCAGCGGTGGCGTTGCACGCGGTTGACTACCATCGATAGGAACTGAACGGTAAGGGATGTTCCAGTAGATTACCGATCAGGTTCCCTTCCCCAGGAGCCTGTATTCGCTGTGGCTCTGGGTTCACTGCAGATACGTGGTATCCCCAGATGCGAGCAATTGCTCCGGGACTGATCGTTGTCAGGATCTAAGTCTGGGTGGCCACTTAGCCAATATAGGCCGTGGTGGTGACTGGAACCCCTGCCCTGCCACTCGTAGCGGCCCCAAGAGTCCGTTAGGTTGAACTTCTGCTTCAAGACAATAGCCTAAACAGCGCATAACGCTTATGAAAGTGGTACGCAGCGATGTGGGCGTTGTCTCGCAGTAGTTGCCGGGATAGAGCCATCCGCGCCGCCTCAGGAGCTGTTTGCCACTCGTCAAATCGAGGCATATGGCGGTATAGGGATTCCCAGTGGTAATCGGCTGCACTTGCAGTAGCGAAAGACCAGGCTTGCCTGATTATAGGCATATGCTTCCAACTCCTTCCTTTGTTTATACCAATACGGCCGGGTGCCCCTAATTACTGCGGCTTGGCGCGTGATCGACTGGATCAGGACCTGAGCCTCCGGCTCGTCAGGCTCAGCCATTGCTTCCTCTAGGTCGGCGCGTGTAAGGGGCTGACGGCGGCTGTCGCGTTGCTTGACGAGTAGTCACTTCGCTTTCGGACCTGCGCACGTAACAGCGTGTTGAGGGCGACGAAGGCCACGTCTTATGGCGGGCGAAACGTCCGTCATGCCATCTCATCGCATGGGCAAGGTAGTCCTGGAACGTGATGCTCCGTAAACGAGGCTCCACGAAGTCGGCCTTGCCGTCAGGGTAGAGGGTAGGGAATGCAAGCGTTAGCAGCGGCTGGGAACGGTTGAATTCGTCGATGGGGGTCCTGCGAACTGAAGGCAGCGGCATCTGGTGGTGAGCCTGCGCGTTACACGGTATATGCTCCACATCAGTCATACGCTCAGGGTTAGGGGTACCATCAAGAAATCGGGACTGCAGAGCGTTCAATTCGGTATCGGTAACCTGCAAATTCGGGATCGCTGATGCATCGGCATCGCTAGGATCCTCTTCACAGCCTCCTCGACGGGGCCTTTGGGGACCTCGCCGTCAGGTATGTCAGCCACTTGGCTGGCAATGGAATCAACTATGTTGCCATCAAGAGGAAGCCGGTGCAAGCGATTCTGACTCACGACGATATCGCGATAGCCCCGGTGGTGGCGCTGTAGGTAGTGCAGCCACGCCAACAGGCATGAGCGGCGTACCCGCAAATCGCGAGCAAACTGTTGCCGGAAGCGAGGCCTTATATTGAGCGCCACGTACCTGCAGGACCTTCACATGTACGTGAACTCTAGCAATGAGCATCTCCTCGACCATCGTTAGATCGGGTAGATCGCTCGGGACTTCCCCAAAGTCAAGGTTGTTCGCAGCGCTAAAGTAGGGCTCGTTGGGGCCTTTCTTCCTGTCTCGACTAATGCAGCGGCTGCAGATTTTCAAGCTATTTCGCTTCATATCGAACCAACGCTCCTGGCAGCGAATGCAACTATGCATCTTGTCGTCATTCAGGGCAGTATAGAACTCGCGCACAAGGCTCGATCCCCCTCACAAAGGGCAGGCAAGTCAAGGTCCCTGTAAAAGGCGGATCAACTATCTGATCGAACTGTCGCTCTTCAGGCTGTGGCCGTGGCCGGGGTTAATGTTGACTCGACGTGTATAGCGGCCGCGGCGACGACTCTGTGGCAGTAATGAAGGAGGGTACGAGGCGATTCCTTCGGTATAGGCGTGCCTTGCACAACAGAAGCCGATGGGAGAGTGCCTTGAGGAATTGGCGTTTCTGGAATCGGCGTGCCCAGAACTACTGTTGGCAGGCCAAGGGTAGGAGGGGTGGGGGAAGGTCCCTCTACCGCGCTTGAGGTAGATGGCCCCGGCAGAGGTCTAGGCAGTCCCTGGAGTGCGGGCGCCAGGGCACGGCATAACGTAGATGTGGCAGGGGGTCGTAAGACTTGCACACACGCAGGCGTTGGCGCAGCCCGCCTTGGAGGCGTCAGGTTAGCTAGAGAATCGGTCCGTTTCGTGGCTCTGCGTGGCGATAGCCTCAAGGCGAAATTCCGCATTGCGGCAACGGCGGCTCGAGATTCGGTTACCCGTTCCTTTCGGCGTGCGTACAGCTAGCACAGTCTCTTGTAAACTTCGTAGGGTCCTTGACGCTTCGAAATTCGACTTCAGGCAGGTCTTGCTTGCAGGTATGGCAATTCCGAACTGCCTGGGGTATGTCGTCCTCCATCTGGCCGTATATGTATCCACCTCTTACCCTTCAGACTGCTAGAAGAGACAGAATAACCGGAGAATCTTGGGAGGTGGGCCGGCTGCCGAGGTAATAGGTGAACCTATAAACCGTTAGTAACATGATTAGTTTGATAGATTGGGCAGAAAGAGAAGCAGCCGCTATGTAGGTTAGTGTAAAGAGTGCCTAGCGACCCAGTAAATTGATGGCATGGATGGAAGAAAGGAAGAACTGGAAGCTCTTGAGAGCCTGCCAAGCTGGCCAGTTACCTAGTCAACGCTCAGGGGTATTTTTGCGGGCCTTCATTTGGTGACGTTATCGGCCGACCAATCCGCGCACGAGTTGAGCACAAGCCAGGCCAATTAGCCAATCAGAGGAGGTTTTATGCTCGAATCTTTCTGACTGAGTAGAACGCCCTTCGGGCTGAACGAGGAAGGCTCGCCAGCCGCGGCTCGCGCAAAGAAGCCTTTCGGAACGAAATTTGGCGACAAGAGAACCGGAGAAGAGTTGGCTACAGAAGAGAGAGAGTTGGCGACAGTAGATAGGAGACAGGAAGAAGAGTGAGGTCGAGATACGAGACACGGCGAGAGACGTAGAGCATTATCGTGAGTGAAACCGAGACAGAGCGTCGGGGAGGCAGGCTAGGCCGCTGGAGGGAGATTTTGTTTAAAAGGCGCAAACTCAAAGGGCGTGGAGAGACGGCAGGGTTGAAGAGAGATGTGAGTGGGTAATGCATGTCTGGGCGAGTGGAAGGCTCGGAAAATTTACATGTGCTACCGGTATAAGTCGTAGGTATAAACAGAATAAGGAGTATATTGGGGAAGTTTTGACTTGATCGTCTTCATGAAAAGGAGAACAAGAAGAGAAGAGAATGTGCTATTCGAGCCTTTGGCAGTTGATTTTGAGGATGATGAGACATGTTGTCATGTTGTATTGTTTCGTTTGAAGCTTTAAAGTTTAGAGAATATTCTTGGGCGGACGTCGGGCGCGCAGTGGTCGGAAGATATCGACGCGGGAGGTCTGATAGAGCCAGAGGCGGATGTGTCTTGGTGATTGACCTGTTCGGTGTCCGTCTCTGACTCTGCGGGGTCTTCCGGGGACAGAAAGGAGGAGGTATCGGATTTGGGGGAGTCTTGACCGTCACAGTCGGTGATTATGGTGGAAGTTTCGGGAGAAAGTCGCGGTCTCTTGGTTGGGGTTTGGTAGGGATCGGGCATTGACCGACTTGATGCCAGCATAAGGGGATCGACTGGGCCAGAAGCATGCGGCGTGGGAGGCGGGGCTTTGGGCGGCCTTGGGTTTCTTCGTAGAGGTAAACCTGGCCAACGCAACGCTATAGTCCGAGGATTGCCGACCGCGCTCTTGGGTGTCGTCGGCAGTAGTTGTGTTGCAGAAGCCTGGTCGGACATGGCCTTGTCGTGGAAAGTCCACGTGTCGGGGACGACGATGAAGATATAGTCTTGGTCGAAAGCCGGGGCATGTTTCATGATCTGGTGATCCAGTAAGCCGGCGATTTTGCCCGTACAGGTGAAGAGCGTTCGACTGGAACTGGCTGTCGCGCCTCTCGGTCATCTTCTTGCATAGGAGGTCAAGGATTAGCGTGAATGGGAAGATGACGAAAACTTGGAAGGGCGAAAGCCCTTGAAGGGGGTTTTGCCGGGAATCCCAGGACAAATAAAGGTGGAGAGCTGGACAAAGCCGCAGCAGCTCAGCTGGGTGTCGTCAAGGGCCGCAGCCGAGTTTCCATGCAGGAGGTCGCGGCCGGAGCCGATGACAGGTCCCGTGAAGGAGACAATGGGTTGTATCGTTGGGAAAGTATCCACCGAGCTGAGGTGCAGTGACAATTCTATGGATATCGTCAGGAGGGCAGTGGCGACAGAGAGATTTGGAGCATAGACTCACGGTTGGTAGCTGTGATCGCGGACTATAAGCGCGGGGACGGTGTATTCTGTGATGTTATCATCGTCCGACTCAAGCCATCACGTCGCTCGATTTCCACGTCAGGGCAAAGGGATGAACACGGCCGACCATGAAGAACCATTGCTCGGTCCATTCCGAGGAGATTATCTGTTGGTTGTATATGGAAATATTAAGGCTGAAGAAGATGCAGGTCGATGGATTGCCAGTATCTGACCGGATTGCTGCATACTCCGGAGTCGACAGCCATGAGGGCGTGGGAAGGAAGACCCTCGCTAGGGTTTCTGCGTTGAGTCCTTTGACACGATGCTCATTCTGGTAGGCGAACCTAGCCGGGCAGCCGGGCTGGACAAAGGCCATCATGGACATGTCGGCGCCAGCATTTTCTGGCTGTCAAGAGGTTGCCGCGGGAGGACGAGGTATCGACGTTGAGCTGGGAGGCCGACATCGTGAGAACATGGCAGATGTAGTCACCGTGGAAGTGTAAATGAGGGTTACGCAGAGTGGAGGTGGGCATCCTATAAAGCAGGTTTTCTTGCTGCTCGAAAGAGGGCTCGCGGCTAGGGTCGGGGAGACTTAAGAGTCAGAGAATGCTACCTAGGTGATAGATCAGAAGCGGGGTATGCGGGAATGAGCTGGCGAGGTTCTTGAACAGTCTCGACCATCTGGTTCTATGGTCGTGAGTGAAGTAGGGGCCGGGGTTGGAAGTTGAGTAGGGGTGATGGCTATGTCGCGAGAAGTTGGAGGTCGGCGAACAGTAAGGTTAGTGTGGGTAAGTCTGCGGAGAAAGAAAGTCCAGCAGTACCCTTCGGTGTCATCGTTGCATGGAGTAGATAGCAAAGGCGACAATAACGAATGAGAGTGAAGGAAAGAAAGAGGTTATGGTAGTATTGCAGGGGTCCCTTTTTGACGGTCGTCGGTAGTTGGATGGGCATTGCGTGCGGCTGAGCGAGGCGGGTGCCGACCGTGTCGAGTCCACTATTGGGACACGGTGAAGTCGGATATAGGGGACGAGCTGAGGAGGAGGATGCGAGTTGGTCACGAGAACTCTCCAAGAGGTTTGCAAGTCGAGACTCCGGTGGCTAGCGACTACAAGAGGACAGGCAGGGGATCCTGGCTGTCGCTTTGCATGAAGGCCGTTGATGCGACGTTGGTGGTGGCGAGGAGCAAACCTAGCCGGGTAGTCCGGTTGCACGAGGACACCGTGGACATGTTATCGCCGGCAGCCTTTTGGCTGTTGCTCGACGAGGTGGAGTGGCAGATATTGATGGAGCAACTGATGCGCAAGGTGGGTGGGACGGCGTTGGAAGGGCCGGAGTATGGTTGGAAGTGTGCGGCGGGCGGTTGGCGCGGCCACCCCATGTGCCGGAGGTCGGCGGTAGCCAGGATTCGCTGGAGTGCGCAAAGAGAGCACGGCGATGGAAGGGCCGCCTTTGGCAAAGCTGGGGTAGCAGGTCGCACGTGGAGACCAGCCGAGGTCAGGACGGTGGACGCACATAGGGAGGGTAAATGGGGATTACAAAGGGTAGTAGTATTGCATCGCTTCGGTACCATAGGCAAGCATTATAAGGAAGAAATGCCACGGCCATGAGAGTAGTGATCGTTAGGAAGCTTCCACTCGGAAAGAAATAGTGTACGCCAGAAGCGAGATTATCAAGTGGAAGTGCTCCGGGCCAAAACTTTCTAGCCTGTTGCCAATCCACGCTAGTCGACGTCGAGGAGGCAGTAGCATGGCGGACAGTCCTGCAGGGAAGCTAGGCGAGGCGGCCGCTCACCGTGGAGCCTGTTCGTTGTCAGTCGAGGATGGAGAAGAGGTAGGAACGGGAGTGCCTGTTTCGGGGTGCGGAGATGATACAGGGCAACTCCGAGAAGGGCACGGGCACGGGAGACAAGGTTGGGGCGGTTCGGGAGATACAGATCAGTGGCGAATGAAGCATTAACGTTCCGGCTGATTCAGCCTAAGCAGTCTGCGGTCGAAGAAACCGCATGGAGAAAGCATGCAGGGGCGATCGCAAAGTCACTGCCGAGAAGACCGCCGCGAGGCGGTTTGCGATCAAGCAGAGCACGGAAGTCCCGTAATTTGGTCAGCAGCGGAAATTCCGCGCAACGTCAGTCACCGAGTCCGCTTCCGAGGTTCGTGTTGCCTACAGAACGTGGAGACCAGGGGCAGTGGGCTCTGACAGTCCGCCCCTTCATCGGCCGTTTTGCCCCAGGAGAGGGTCCTGAAGGTGACGGGCAGGGAGATAAGGCGGCGACCGGCGGTGTCCCGGGTGTTCGTTCGAAAGGGGACCGACGCTCCGACCTATCCAGCCCAAGGATACGACTTTCCAAGACCTAAGACGAACGGCGCAATTTGCAGCATCGATTGCATGGGGTTTGCCCAAGCTCCGTCGGGGACCGGTTCGGCGGCCAAGGGCACAGGTGGGTGTGGACGATGGCGCAGCAGAGGCAGCGGACGGCTCGCTGCGCGGACAGAGGCAGTCCCGGAGGCGGGAGAAGAGCCCGTCTTCCTAGCCGGGATGGGCGCCCGATAAAACAGGTCCGAAGTGGAATCGGAAGGCATAGGAGACGGGAGCTGCAGGCCGAAGACCTGGCGAGTGTGCTGCGCTTTTTGGAGGAAGACTTTGCCTTGAAGGAGAGATTGTCTAACGATCAGACGTGGTGCACGCCAATACCGCTCGAGAGGAAGGTGTCGACGGTGCGAGACTTCTATCAGGCGTTCCACGATGCGAGCACGTTGCCGATACGGACCTGCATGGTGTGCTACCGCAAGTGTACGAGAGGAGAGTTGAGGAGATTACATGGGATCATTGGCTGTCAAGTTGCGTACCAAAGGGCGGCCGCTCACCATTTTCATGCCGGAGTTGCTTTCCTGAGGGCGAGTCCGTGTCGGTGTGCGCCGAGTGTGGCCGATGCCTGGCGCGCAGGAGCCTGTCGCCGGCGATCCACCTTCACAGTCGCCTTGGCTGCGAGCACATGTTCCCCGATGAGCTCAAGGGACTGACGCCGGTCGAAGAAGCTCATCTCGCTGAACTCATGTTACGGGTTTGTCACGAGATATAGCATTCCGGGCGGGCAGAGACAGAGCGTGAAGTATCCGAGGCATGTCAGGGCCACATCACAGTGTTTCCGAACAATGTGCAGGAGCTGGCCACCAAGTGCTCCCGCACCCCCTTTGCAAGCACTGGACGAGATCCACATCTCGTGGCAGGGCGCGGAGAAGCCGGCACCGAGCGACCTGTCGAGTCTCTTGTCGGTGAGGCGGCGGGTGGTCGAGAGGGCCCTTGTCTGGCTGAAGCGGAACAACCCCACTACGCCGAGATCGAGATCGACGCGGCGGAGATGGAGAGCTGGGAGACTCGATACACGGGGTACCGTCGTCGGTGTGCGATCGTATGGAGCGGAACGAGCCGTCTGGGTGGGAGAAAGCGCGGACGGCGCACGTTGTGCCGCCCACGGAACGCGCCGTGGACGAGGAGGGCCGGTGGAGATCGAGAGCTCTTCGCCCTGCTCAACCAAGGACAAGAAGCCGGCGGCCAGGGTGAAGGTCACGGGCCCAACGGAGAAGGCGCGGTTCGCGATGGAAGTGACGCCTGCCCCGACCAGAACGTTCCAGCGATCAACGAGGTGACGTCTTCTGGCATGTTCGCGCTCGACGGACCGCCAGACGTCGCGGACGTGGAGAAGCTGCAGTTTGCCTGTGACGCTGTTGGTGAAGGTGCCGACGACGGCCGTGCGGGCCAGAGCGTGGGTCGGGTCCCTAGCCGGGGTTCGGGGCGTGGCGACGGTGGTTGTGAGCCATACATCCGGGTTTCGCGGGGTGAGTTTACCGATTCCTTTGAGGCGTCCTTCTTTGCCAGGACGTTCCCGACCCTGTTCCCATTTGGCGTTGGGGACCAAGGCTGGTTGAAGAGACCATGGTCGACGCGGGAAGGTCACGGCCAACTTGCGAGGCAGGGCTGTCGAGGCAGAGGCGGCCGCGGGACCCCGTATCGTCTCGAAGCTTGAACCTTCAGGCGTGGGCCGAGATCGTGCTCCGGCGCCATGGTGGTCGATTTGCACTGCACCACATCTTCGCATTTCTCGTCTTCAACATGGGGTGCGGTCGAGGAACCGCCGGGTCAGCATGTTGAGTGTGGGAGGAAGAACTTCCGCAAGGTAGAGCGCATCGTGCGTTCGATGACCACAGAAAGGCTAGCGGCGGCGAGGGTCGAGTTGGAGAGCTCGGGTAAGACGACCGATGGTGACGTGAAGGAGCTTCTCAGGAGCCTCTCGCTTTACGGCCACCGGCAGCCCATGTCGAGAGGTCCGTCTCAATATGCGGCGGAAAATCCAGTCGCTCATCGTCGGATATGGCGTGCCGGCCATCTGGTTCACCATCAACCCGAACGACATTACGAACCCGGTGAAGCTGCGACTGGCGGCATACCGCACACGCGATCCCGACGCGGCCGAGGAGTTCTTAGAAGGCCTTGGGGATGCGTATAAGCGGGCACGGCTGGCGATATCGGATCCCATGAGCTCGGCCGTGTTCTTCCACCGCGAGATGAAGCTGTTCTTCGATCATTACGTGAAGGTCGGTGAAGAGTCGGTATTCGGGCGCATCGGCAAGTACTATGGCGCCGTGGAGACGAACGAACGAGGGCGCTTCATGTTCACGGCTTGCTCTGGCTGCACGGGAACGCGCATCTCAGCTCGATGCTTGCCGACATCCACGGGGAGGATCAGGCGGCGTATCGCGAGCGAATCGTCCGATACATCGATAGCGTCTTCTCAGAGGTAAGAATGCCTACCTAAGATGTGCCACCGGGAGCCTGAAGTACTCTTCTGATGGCCAAGTGGGGCCGGGTTGACGTGCAAGGCAGGATCTGGACCAGGAAAGTTTTTGCGCCGTGCAAGCGGAGCGATCTGTGACGGGCGGTATTGGTTCCCTGCTGGACAACGCCGCGCAGTTCTCGGCCGCGTTTATCGAGGAGGCCAACTTCTGTGCCGGCGCGACGCAGGTGCACACGCATAGCCCGACCTGTGTGAAGTATTCCTTGGGCAAGGAGGGCGGAAGGGACCTCTGCCGGTTCAAGGCGCCATGGAGGTTAGTCGACAAGACCGCCCTCACGGCAGACGGGGTGCTGCAGATCCGGAGGACACACAGCATGGTCAATCGATGGAACGAGGCTATTGCTGTCGGGCTCCGGCACAACCATGATATTTCCTTCATTGCGACGCAGCGCAAGACAATGGCCCTCATCTATTATGTCACGAACTACGCGACCAAGGTGGAGGACCCGGTGTGGAAGCGTGTGGCGGCCGCGGCCGAGCTCCTGGCCGCCTCAACAGGTGATGGCACGGCAAACGGAGGGCGGGACGGTGGCGGAGACGCTGCCACCGATGACCCTGTCAAGGGAACAGGACGCGACAGTTCCTGATGAGTGGCGAACCGCGTGTTCACGGGCGTCCGCTATCACAGGTCGAGGTCGTCGCTCACCTTCTCGGATATCCGGCCGAGTTCACCGACAGCAGCGCGTGGGCGTACCTGAACTGTTCTCTGCTGTACTGGGAAGTCTTTCGGCGATGGCGGCATCTCCGAGAAGCCAGTGGCGCTGCGGCTACGGATGACACCTTGGATGAGTCGGTCGTCGTCGAAGAAGAAGGCCTGAGAATCTCCACGTCGAGGCGTACCAGCACCGGGAGAGCTGCTGAAAGGCCTATGCCTGTATGACTACATATCGATCGTCAGACTGAAACGCATCGGCAACGACGAGAGCTGGGCGGCAGGGAGATGTCTTTCGAGGATGGATGGGCGCCGGGACGACGCTGGGTTCAGGTGCTCAGGCGGCCGGGCAAGCACGCTACCGTCTGCCTCGACGGCTACCTGAGCAAGGACTTCACCTACGATGACGAGTCGTGCTACCGGAGGTGTGTATGGCAACTGCTCTGTCAGCGGGCATTATCGGAGAGGCTAACCCACCCCCTGAAGGGCAGCCGTGCAGCATCTTGCGCTGTTCGTGCCGTGGGAGTCCTTCCTGGGCGAAGGAACAGGTGAGATCAACAGCATCTGGGCGCGGGCTCGAGACGCTATGGCCCCGAGAATATCATGTCTGGTCGACAACGTGCAGCTGCTTCGACGATCCGCCGAAGACGCAAAACGCGACGCCAAGCAATGGGCAGCCTCGTCCGGCGATGGCGACCCGACGGTCGCACACGTCGAGGAGGGTGGAGCAGGCGAGGCGGGCGCGGAGTCTGCAGCGACATATCAGCCCAACAGCATCGGAGACGCAACGCGGCTCATCGACGTCGTCCGAGGTGCAGTGGGAGCGAATCAGGTGACGGCCAAGTCGCCGGAGCTCATGGCAATGATACAGCAGCTCTGTCGGTTTCAGCAATCGGCGCTGCGCTCGACGGCCGAGCTCGAGGCCACGGCGCTGATCGAACGAGGGAGAGGCGGTTAAGCATGCCAGGGCGGGTATTTTCCGGGGCCGCACTACCGCCGCAGGATCAGGTCAAGGCTATCAAGTCGCAGCAGGTAAGTGCCTCGAAGGAGGGAGAGGATGATCCAAGGGATACAAAGCACGCCCGCCGCCTGGGAAAGCGATCGCCGCGCAGCTGCGAAGGTGATGACCGGTTTCGGGAGGACGAGGTCGAAATGACGATGGCCGACTCCGACGAGACCGCTATCGACGCAGGGGCGGGAATGGACGTTCAGTTTGGCCCATCAACCTCCTTCCTCGCGGCGGGCAAGGTGTTGGCAACACGGCTGACGCTGAACAAGAGGCAGTCCATCGCTTTTCTGATAATATGCCGCCAGCTCGATTTGATGCAGCAGACCCACGGGGCGATGCCTGCCAGCTGCGCCAGTTCGTCGGTGGCGAGGGCGGTACCGGCAAGTCGCGAATCATCGAGGCACTCGTCGAGCTGTTCAGTAAAAAGAGCCTTTCGAATCGTCTGCTGATCACGGCGACGTCGGGGACTGCGGCGGCGCGGATCAACGGCATCACGATCCACTCCGCCTGCGGGTTCACTAAAGACCAAGGGGCGGGGGGCGCGAACATGGTCAAAGACCTTGACGGGGTGCGGCTGCCGAAACAGGCGGAGCGGTTCATCCACGGCCAGTCTCGAATGGATTGGCAGGAGAAGGATGTGCTCGTCATCGACGAGGTGAGCATGCTCGGGGCGCGGACGCTGCACGCCGTGAACGAGCGGCTTCGCCGGCTTCGCGGATCGCGGCAAGATTTCGGGGGGATCCCCATCGTCCTCTTCTGCGGAGATTTTCAGCAGTTCCGGCCGGTCAAGAGAGGTCGATCGTCCTGCCTAGCGCGGCCATCTCGTGGGACGTAGACAACTCGTTCAAGGCCGAGCAGCGTCACCAGCACGACAAAGCGCACGCACTGTGGAAGAGGTTCACGACGGTCGTCATGCTGGACGAGCAGATGCGCGCCGCCGGCGACCCGGAGCTGCAGAGGCTGCTGAAGCGGATCCGTCTAGGCGTGCAGGATCGGACGGATCTAAACCTCCTCAACTCAAGGTGCTACCGGGAGGAAGGCGGATCCCGGAGACGGGCATCACCGTGGTGACGCCGCTCAATAGGAATCGGTGGAACCTGAACATGGAGGCGAGCCTGGCGTTCCGGGTCCAGCAGCGGTCGACGATGCGCATTTTCATCTCCGAGCACAAGTGGAAGGAGGAGCTGCCGACGGAGGAAGAGGCGATCATGATACTCAACCAGGGCGACGATAGCGCGATCCCGGTGCCGGCCGTCTTCATGTTCGTGGCCGGGATGCCCATCGTCGTGAACCACAACACCCACCAGGGGCTGAAGCTAGTGAACGGCGCGAGCTACTCGGCGGTGGAGGTCATTGTCGACAAGGCGTACCCGGGGCATCGGATCTCGGCCGATATGACGATCCACTTCGGGCCGCCGGCGGGATCATTCTCGAATCGGAGACGACGAGATATCTCCACTTCGTCGGGATGCCGCCGGGCACGATCTTGTTGACACCATGACCGTTAAGATACAGTGCCAGCGAAAAGGCCGTGGCAACGCAACGACGTCAGCCGAAAGGGTTTGCCGTGCGCAGCAGCGTTCGCGTGCACGGACTACAAGGTGCAGGGCAAAACGCTGGAGCGCGTGGCCCTCGAGCTGCGAGGACACGGACGACGAAGATGGATGGAACGGTGGTGCCCTCGCAGTGCGACCCGTACGGCCTGTACGTGCAGCTATCGCGCTGCCGAACTCTAGACGGCATCATGCTCGTGTCAAGGTGCGGGACAGAGACTTGGTGGGCAACCGGGTCCCCGAGGAGATGACTGCCGCACAGGCCAGGCTCGAGGTACTGAGCGAGAGGACCGTTGAGGAGGCGTTGCGCTGGCTGGACGGTGATGCTGAAGAGTCAAGGCGGCCGCGCTAGGTGACGCGATGAAGAGTTCGGCAGGCGGGAAGAGTCGGCAGGCGGCAGACAGGGTGGGAGGCGCCTAGTGGTGGGATAAGGCACGCGAAAAGGCAACAGAAGCCGGGAAGGGCAGCGACCAACGAGGAGGGAGGCAAGGAGGACCAATCACAAGGGACCAATCAAGGGGCGGAGAACTTTTGGGGGGAGAGGGCGGGGTCTGCGGGGCACGTTAGAAGGCCTTTCGTTCCTCAAGGCATAAACATCCGTACGAAGAGCAAAATAGTCTTGGCATAGGCTGGCTACCTTTTTGGCAAGGTCTTTTGCCCCTCTGGCTGCTTTAACGGCCCTTTCTGCATCAGCAAAGGCGGCTTGATGATCTGTCTCACCGTCGACCGAAGTAGCTGCCCGTTCGGCATCATTGGCGGCATTGCTGGCTTGCTGAGCTGTCTCAGCGGCTTCCTTGGCTTTTGCCTCTATCAAAGCTGTTTTCTCTGCATGATCCGGAGCCGTAAATGAAAGCTCCTTCCACCCCACAGCATCCCCACGCTGTTCATGAAGTCTATGGCATACTGATATGCCGTTTTCCTCCAGCTGGATCTTAATTTTTCTCATCAAGCTGTGGCTGAGGGCCACTAGCAGAATACTGGTCGTATTTGTGGTCATATTCCGTATTGGCGATGAGGTCCTTTTCTGGATTGGCCTCATATTCTGCGAATTGTTCGGGCGCGGAGTCAGGGTATTGCATTCCAGCCAATGATTTGGTCCCAGTGTATCCGCCCAACGCGTCATACTCGGACAACGCTTTGGCGTCCGACAGTAGGTCCATGCTTCCGGACAGAGGAATCACATTCGGCGTTGCTTGTATGTGATAGACATATCCATGAGTGCCCTTGCTCTGTGTACTACGATGCTTGGCGTATGCAAGCGCGACTTTGAAGTCGGTTGATGTTGAGATATACGCCGAAATAGGTTTGCCATAGTCAAGCGAACGGAAGCTTGTCAGACATTTGGCTCCACACGGGTCAGAGATGGCATCAGGCAATTGATGAGAATTATCTAAAGAACAAGAAGTGAATGAACGAACGCACGGAGTTGTGCAGCTCTTTATACGCAAATGAAAGGTCCGTCGCGTGATTACGCAGTACCGGTAGTGGTTGCCTAGCAGGCAACAGCGGCGTTGCGAGTAACATCGCCACTTCATGAATAATCATCCTAGGCAGGCTTGATATGCGACACACCCCCCAGCGTTGAGTGATCAAGTCAACGCTGCTAGAAGCTATCACAACCAGCCTGACCTAGAAGGTCATCGACATCCCACTTCCAAATTTGCTTCCCTCTTGATATCTGTCAGATTCAGCATCGATCTGAAGTGCTCGAATTTCGCTCTCGATAGCGCTTTGGTCAATCCGTCTGCTGGCATCTGATCAGTCTTCAAGTATTCCACTAGGAACCTACCCTTCTTGAATTCCTGTTTTAGCCACATGTTCTGTATGTCAACGTGCCGCAACTTGGTCGTGATTCTCTGGTTCTCCTCAACCACTAGTCGGATCGACTGAAGGTTGTCGCAGTAAATCTTCAGAGGCCCGAGATCAAGAGAGATATCCTTAATAGTCGGTCCAGGGCGTAACTCTCCTTGGTTGTTCTCTCTAGGCTGAGAATTTCTGCTTCGGTGGTTGAAGTCGTGACTGTGTCTTGAGTCCAGCTTTCCATATGACCGGTCCGTTGAACAACATCATCACATATCCCTGCGATGAACGACGGGTCTCGATATCATCTCCAAATGACGCGTCGCTTGCGATCACAAGTACCTCTCCTGATGCATCCCGTCGTACATGATTGCAAGGAATCTCGTTGAGTATAGGTATCGGATGCATTGGTTTGCGGCTTCAAGGTGTTCAGGCGATGGGTTTGTCAGGAACCTCGCGAGCTGGGCTGCTGCTCGTGCTATATCGGGTCTGGTCATGGCCGCGATATACATCAAGGATCCAACTCGTTCCTGATACGCCTTTATCTCTTCCTTGGTAGCCTGCCCGTTGTACTTGACGAGCGGGATCGTCGCGATGGGGATTGATGGTACTCGGGTTTCAAGTCGCTGAGCTTGAACTTTCGCGCAATTTTCTCGACGTACGCGTCTTGGCAGAGGTAGATCTTCCTGTTTGGTCGATCCCTTACAACTCTGATGCCAAGATACCACTTAAATTCTTCTTCGCGCAGATCGTATTTGGATTGGAGATGCTGGACCAGGTCGTTTACCGCCTTCTTCTCTTGCCGTGGGTTGAGAATCAAGATGTCGTCGACATAGACAAGAGCCAGGATTTTGCCGTTGGTAAACACACAAGGTTCTTCATCCGTACGGTCAATCCCTGCCTCCTTGAGGGCCTGGGAGATCTCATTGTACCAGAGCAGTGGAGACTCTCGAAGACCATACAAGGCCTTGTCAAGTTCCGCGATCATGGTTGAGCCTTCTCCAGGTTTCAAGAAACCAAGTTCTACAAAGCCTTGCGGGAGCCGGACGTAGACGGGATGGTCCTTCTTTAGGTCGCTGTACAGGAAGGCGTTACCAACGTCGAATTGTCTAACGTCAAGACCGAATCGGGCTGCGATTGCCATCACGATTCTGAAGGTTTTGCTGCAAGGGTGGCTGCATATGTCTCCCGTCCGTCGTCCTCGTCCTGCAGGTCGCCACGGACGCAGATCCGAGCTTTGCACCTCAGCGAATACAGGCTCCTGGGAAGGGAATCCTGATCAGCAATCTATTGGAGCAGCCCCTTACCGTTCAGTTCCTATCGATGGTAGTCAACCGCGTGCAACGCCACCGCTGCAACAACTACTGTATGCAGCCCAATAAGCATACCAAGCAGGTAGAGTGCCGATTTGGATTTCCTCACGGACAGCGCCTACTAGCCTCCTTGACAAGTTGCCTCACTCCAAGCACTGGAGCTTTAGGGGTGAGAGGAACGATGGCCAGATTAACCACTACAACCGCTTGCTTACCGTTGCATGGCTAGCCAATACAGATGTCTCTCCTGCACGAGCCTCCAGCAGGTGATCGATTACGCAGCCAAATACTGCTCCAAGTCAGAAAAGAAGAGCGAGTCTTTTGCCCAGATTGGGAAGGCGCTGATGCCCCGGGTCAGGACCACAACCCCTGATTTCTTTCACGTCAAAGCTCCTGGATCAGCTAGTTGCTGAACGGGATTACTCGAAGCAGGAGGTTAGCCACTTACTCCTCGGCCTGCCGTTACAGGAGGGCTCACGAATATGCCTATACATTGACTGCCGTCATCCTGACAGACATTCCCGCTCCCTACGCATTGACGGCGATGAGGTTGACGAGGCCCCCAACGTCTACGAAAAGTACAGTCAGCGCCCGGAAGCCCTGAAGGACCTGACCTACGTTTCCTTCCTCAAACACTGGAATTTCCGCTCTAGAGACCCTTCCGCATGGAAGCAATGGCGGCCAGGTAACGTCAACGGCAGGCCCCGTGTGTTGGTTTACTTTCCTCGCTATCAGGCTGCTCCAGAAGGCCAGCAATGGCCAGATTATTGCCGTGTAAAGCTGACATTAAATCACCCACATCGCCGGCTTGATGAGCTCCTCACTTTCGACGGCCAGGCTTTTAGTTCCCACGTTCAGGCCTTCTCCTATTGTTGGCAGCATCACAATCATGGTGATGACCATTACGGCCAGCCAAAAGAGGCTCGATTACAGCCTCAAGATGATCAATATGAGGCTCTGCCTGTGGGGGAAGAATTTGATGACGAAGACTGGATTCGCCTCGCTGCCCTTTACCTGACCACCCTTACCCAGGAAGATCTTGACCTTCTTGGCCGCCGCGATATCGACGTCCATTACGACTGGACACGGCATGTGGGTACATATCCGGAACTTCGAGATGGCTACTGGAAGGACCTTATCGCTAGCCACCCCATGGCCAACGATGTGGAGGTCCTTGGCCCTCACTGGCGTAATACGCTGAATACGCAACAACGGCTCGTGTACGACACATTCATGGGCCACTTCCAGGCGCGAAATCCCACCCAAATCCTTCTCCACGTTGATGGTGGTGGTGGCACCGGCAAGTCGTTCCTTATCAAGGTGCTTTCCTCCCATCTTCAGGCGGCCGCTCTACCGAATCCTAGCCCTATTTGCCGCGTAGCGCCAACAGGCGTTGCGAGTAACCAGATACAGGGCAGCACCATTCATTCATTGCTACGCCTCCCAGTAGGTGGTGCTTTTACCGACCTTCCCCCAGCCGACGCAGCCGCCCTTCAGTCCCGCCTACGGCACGTCAAATACCTCGTTATCGATGAAAAGAGCATGCTGGGGATTGAGCAGCTCGCGCGGATCGATTCCCGTCTGCGACAGGCCTTACCACAGCGTAGCCTCGAGTTCTTTGGTGGTGTGAGCGTCTTGCTTGTGGGCGATTTCTTCCAGTTACCACCAGTCCGGCAGAAGCCTGTATTCGACTAGCACCAGCCTGTCTTCGTTGGAAAGGAGAGGGCAGGTGGCCTACCGGTTATTTGACCGCACCGTCTTCCTGACCACGGTACAGCGCCAGGCTGGTGATGATCAGGCTCAGTTCCGTCGGGCGTTGCAGGAACTGCGTGAAGTCAAGTTATCCATACCGTCCTGGAACCTCCTTAGCAGTCGGGTACAGTCCAGGCTAACGCAGAGCGATGTTGACAGCTTCAGGGCCGCTTTGCGGTGTATTCTACCAGGCCCGGGTCAACGAATACAATTACGAGCATATGGTGCATCTCAACGCCCCGGCAATACAGGTGGAGGCAAAGAATCAGGGCAAGGGCGCGGGGCAGGCACCAAGCCACAATGCTGGCAATCTATCTAACAAGTTCCCTGTTGCTAAGGGCGCCAGGGTAATGCTCACTACTAACCTATGGCAGCCAGCTGGCCTAGTTAACGGCGCCCAGGGTACTGTATACGATATCGCCTGGAACCCAGGCGCCGAACCATTGGAAGATCCCCGGCCGTTATTATAGTGGACTTTGATAGCTACGACGGACCGCCATATCTAACAACTAACGAGGGCATGAAAATCTCACCCATCCTCCCAGTCAGGCGTGATTTCCTTATGGGCAACGAGACCTGCGCTCGCGCAGTTTCCCTGATGGTGGCATTTGCCATCACTGTTCACAAATGCCAGAGCCTAACGAAGGAGCAAATAGTTACTGATCTCGCTACACGCGACTTCCAGGCCGGTATTAGCTATGTTGCTGTGTCACGGGTTACGTCGCTGCAAGGCTTACTCCTTGAGGCGCCTTTCGATCGTCAGAGCCTCTATAACCACACGCCGACGGAAGGTTTATAAGCCTGTCTCCCTACGTGCTGCGTTTACGGCTAACTACAAAGGCTAAAGCAGGGATGAAGATGCGCCTCGCTGACCAACAACGGCGTCAGGGTCAACAGCTGAGCGATGCACCGTATCCACCACTCTACCTTGACTAAACGACGTCTTCCTATAAGCTACAGGAAGGGGAGGTTGATATAGGGTATATAGTTAGATTGGGCCAGTCAAGGAGCGGTTTAAAAAGCTGGATGGCCGCTGCAGGCGAAAGGGGGGTTCTAGGGGGTCCCCCCCTAGGAAAGTTGAATTGCAGGTATACGATGTTCACCCTTCGGGCTGGATATTCAGCCGTTAAGCCCCTTGCCTTGGCAACTTAACGGGTGTTCGAAGTATTTTAGCTTAGTTGGAGGGAAAACCATCCCACTTCATCTCATCCATATGCAAAATGCATCACATGGACTTTGTTGACATGAAGCCAAAGTCTATTTCCACGCGTAAACAGATAGTTAGTACATAAAATTCGAATCATTCAATATGACGAGCACGTGCACTGTGCTGTTTGTGAGGCCTTGCGAAGACAAACTCTAAAGATAAGAGTCACATATAGTTGACACCATTTTTACTATATAATCTCTCCCAACTCTTTCGAATCCATGACGGCTGACTGGCTGCGTCTCCACCCCTTTTCTGCTGGTTTGTCCACCCGTGTTTATTCCTGCAATGCTCTTTGCATGCCGCGTACTGTGTGGATGACGAAACCGCAAGTGGAATCGTTGCACCGCAAACCGTCGCTCTCCGGCGGCGCGATAAACGGGATCGAGTCCGCGGTCGGCGGCGGAACTCGGAATGCGGTCAACCCGGCTTGGTCTTGGTGAGCTCCTCTCGTGACATGCCGTACAACGGTCCCCGCGGCGGCTCTTTCTCCTTGCCATCGGAACCCTTTTCTAACTGGATCTTGTGGTCGCAGCCTGGGCGGTGCGGAGGAAGCTGGTTCGCTTGTTCTCGATTGAAGACGGATAAGTACCTGTGATAGTGACGAGGAGACCATACGACTGGCCGACTGCCAGTCAAATTACAAAGAGATTTTTATTTCTGTCAAGGAAGTAATTATATTTGCGCAGTCGTTAAGCGGCTTATTAGAGGCTATCTGATATATCCTTGTCGACGGATCGTTGCAGGAACACAGGTGAGGGTTCATCGGTGTCGAGAAGAAGGTCCGAACGAGTTGAGGTCTCTAGGTCTCTCTAGGTAATACAGCTTGAAACCAGGTAAGAAGGAAGTCTGCAGACTGTTATTTCTTCTTCCTGGACCACTGAGGATCCGGAGGATCTCCTATTCGAACGGGACCCTTTGAGGAGTCCGGCATAGCTATTACTGGCTCAGGGACCTCAAGAGACTGAACTATCGATCTCATAGCTAGAAGAGCTATTCGATCGGGGAGATGGAGCTGATGTTGCTGACGTAGATGACTTACGTGGCCTTCGGTAAGTGGCAAGAAGTGCCCTCTTCCTGATAGAATGTATACTATACCTGAAAACGGGATATCAACTTGGGAGAAGCTCGGAGGATATAAAAGGGGCTGTTTGGACGGGAAGGAGGCAACCGGGGAGAGCGATCAACACAATATCTGATCGTATGATACTCGACCTTCAAAAAGTCCCTTTATCCACGTTTATGCCCACTTTTGCTCTCTCCTTCGCGAGAATCGGAACAAGGTTGAGAGATCTGATTGTTTGACCCGTGGTAACAAATCCCTGCACATGGTGCACAAGCGACATTGCCGGACGGGCCTTTTCGCTTTCATGACGCTAAAATCCCTACTTTACAAATTTGAGAGGCCGTGCCTTTAGCAACTGGGAATGAGGATCACGGTTGCAAAAGGTGTAAGCGTGATCTCGTCACCTTGAACGATTTCCGTTCTATGAGGATTCGAACCCGAGCTCACGTCGCAAATCTGTGCCTGCCCCTGGTTGAAACTGGATATGGTAAGTGTGTGGTTCTGGGCCGTTTTGTTGATCAAGAGCAGCTTTCTTTGGCCGTCAACAGTTCGATAAGCTTGAGCGTGGTAAGCCTTTTCGTCTGCTGAAGTCGTGAAGCTTATCCCCGCTTGAAAGTTCTTCTGCAGCATTTCAAGAACCCTATATCGTGCATTGGGCTCGGCCGTCCGGTAGTCAACCATGGATACTGATTCGAACTGGCCAGGGTATCCATCAAGCTGACTTTGCGCGATGGCGTCGATATCCAACCCCGACGTCTTTGCAAAGACATAGGCAAACACGCTTGCACTCCACACCCAATACTCATCTGAAATGACGTATCCAGGAGTGATATGTATGCCTGCTTTTTGGAGAATGGTGCCGATCTCGCCGAACCCAATGCGCATTCCCGGATTCAATCTCGCTCGAACCTGGTTAATTTTCTGGACCTGAAGGATGAAATCGTCCATCTGCTGGAAGCTCGATGTTGCTTGCTCCTGCTCATCGGTTACGTTGGGGTCCGGCCAGCCGTAATGGTGGTAGCTGAGCCAGCCGAGCTCTGTTCCAGGGGTGTGCTTGCTCGAGTCCATGAAGGTCTCCACCCAGTCGATGGTCTTATTGATCAGCCCACCCCCAACAAATTGAATCTTGGGCGCAACTTCACGAATTGCCGCAGTTATGGCATCGTAAAATTTGTTGTACAGTTCTGGCGTAAATTGATGCTCCAGTTCCGGTTCGTTTAGAACTTCCCATAGCTCGATAGGCCAGTGATGACCAGAATAATGGTAGGTGCCGCATTCGTCGGTAAATCCACCGTTGACGTACCAATTGACAATGCGCCGATAGTAATCAGCGATTTCCGTCATGCTTGGGTCGCGAAGTTGAGTTCCTTGGTTATAGCGAAAATCAATCTCGTTGACGTCGGAAGGATACTTGTTCTGCCCACTGATCCACATCCAGGCTGGTGTAGTGCTGAAGCCAACACTGTGGATTTTGCCAGGTGTGCTCCGTAAAAAGTCACCCAGTAACTGGTCTGCGTAGGTAAAGTTCCAACTTGTCGTGCAGGTTGATTCGGTAATGTTCGGGGGTTCAAGCGCGGGGACTGATATTTTTGGATAGGGATACCAAGCAAGAAATCTGACATAGTCCGAGCTCAAGGACTGCAGCGACTCGAAGGCTTTATCGTGAATACTGCTATTAGATAGCAGTTCGGAATTCACCACAAATAGTAGCGTCAGAGTAGATCTCGACTCCGCCCACGGTTCATTCCATTCAATGTAGACGCTGTCGGTAACGTTGGAAGCCTGGGTCCCGGTCGAACTTTCGGCGGGGAGAATAGTATTGGCTGGAGGGACACCGGAAAATATTGACGAAGTTGTGGACAGGCTCTTCACTGCAGTGAGGTTATTCGAACTGGTTCAATTGGTTATATCTTGTGTAACTAGGGAAACGTGTCCCATACAAACTGTGTGCAAAGACCTTCCTCCCTGTGTCTCACCTCTTACTCGCACGTGACTAGCGCGGTCGATTAGTTATACGTGCGCGATCGGTGCCTAGTGCACAGGTGGATCCAACACTGGAACCTCTTTCTAAATCGATGATCGCGCACTAATCAATCCACCAAAACACACCAAACACAGCGAATTAAGATGAGATAGGAAAAACACGAACAAGAACACCAACAAACTCCTACCACGATGCATCACTATGTTGGATAGTGTGCTCTGACTGTAGCTCTCCCTCCCCCACACTGGGTGTGTTCTGCCACACGCCATCATGGGCCGCATTTCGAGCGCCGGATGCGCTAGCTGATTCCATCGGTCCCACGTTGGAATATGGACACGAGGATCTCCTCGTTAATGTGAATGGAATAAAGAACGACGGTAAAGCAGAAGAAGGAACGAAAAACCGATTAAATCTCGTCGAGAATTGTTGTGTTATTGCGATGAACGAATCCTTCCACCCACGTTTAGCTGATTGTCGCTAATAAACTGCGTGAGGGCGCTGTTTAGTGATGCCTTCGTCATAGCATCGGCAGGGTTATCTGCGCCGTTGACCCAACGGATTTCCGCAATATCCCTTGATTCATATGCCTGCCTCAGCGCCATGATATCTATCATGAGTCGCTTCTCTGTTGTGGTGCCAAGTTTGACGAGGCACTCATAGAGGCTATATGAATCTGTGCAAATGACGAGCGGGATTTGCTTCAGATCAAGGCGTTGTGCGATCGTATTGACCGTTTGCTTGATCACAAATGCGAGATCGAAGCCCGATGTCAATCCATAGATCTCTGATGCAAGAACGCTTCGAGTAACGCGCTTGCATTTAGTTGAGCTCAATGAAGAATGTTTCCGCGGATGGAAAATGAATCGGTTGATTGCGCGGTCTCATTGGCGATGATAATCACAAAGCCGATTTGAGAGCTTAAATCCTTATTGTTGGCGAATGATCCATCGGTGAACACAAAGATCTTCGCGCTCTCGAGATCGATGGGTATGTAACATAGGCCACGGTCGGGATTGTTGATCTGCCATTCAATCCGCTTGTTCAAAGCCTTGAAGTCGGTATTAACGGGCTCTTGGGCTTGTGCCGCAACGGAACAATCGTATGTTGCTTCGGGTTGGCAAATCGAAGCGATATATGCCCCGGGCGCGTTGAGCAGCATAATCCTGATGCCTACTTGATGCCTGAAGATTGATCTCCTCGAGGTTTTGGGCTTGGCCCTTCTGCCTGACGATGACACAGCCATTTTGTATGGTCAGGCGGCTGCCGTTAAAGTCGCAGATGGAACCTTCTTGGAGAATCTCTTTTGGCTTGGCCTTAAAGCAGAGTTCTTTCTCCTCGATCTTGAGAAATGCATCTGTGCCAACAATGAATGTGTCATCCGTTTGCAAGGCCGCGATGCCAAACAGGTCCTTGTCGGCGATGTTGTTTGCCGTGATCAGAAGGCACGGGTCAAACGAAGAGGTTTCCATATTAAGCTTGCGGCAGTGATGGTCGTGATATGTGTTGAACCAGTGGGCTCCTGCCTCTGCGATGCCATATAGCGGCTTCACGATTCGCAGGATTGTTCCCTCTGGATATCTTCTTTTGAGTTCTTGAGGAAGGGCTGCAAGGATGACACGGGCCAGCTTGGTCTGGGATTGTGTGTATGCCATCGTGATGTCTCTGATCATGATGAACATATCCCGTGTGCAGAGAAACGGTGCTAAGGCCAAGGCCACGCGTTGTGCGGGCCGGCTGATGGTAGGGGCTTGTGTGAGGATCCCACGTTTCCCATCATCATTGTATCCTTGCACAACGAGGCGTGATTTCTCGTATGGCGTTGCAGTATTTCTTCCCTTAACCTCTCTGACCATTCGTGATTTGAAGACACGATATCCACCATGTTTATTCGCATCGAATTCTTCGGGTACAATGACCCCAGCGGCGAGGAGGTTCGTGAGCTCGAGTGTGTCGGAAGCTTCAAATGGGAAACCGGTGCTTGTGATCTTTCCTTCAGCTCGTAGCCGCTTGGCTAGGCCGAGATGTTCCATTTCTTTTCGAACAAGAAACGCATTAGCTTCATGATGAACGATAAATTGAACGGGTGAGCAAACAATAGTGGATTCTGATGTGCCATTTTGTGCAGCATCCTTCCTAGGTCGGCCACGCCTGCGCGGCCTCTTTGGCTCAGGGTATTCGAAAGGTTTGGGTTGGTCTTCTGTGGTAGGAAGAGGAAGAGGTTGTTGAGTTGTGGGTGGAAGGGAAGAGGGTTTTGAAGAGGATGTTGTTGATCGGATTGTGTTGAGGAAGGAGTGATTGTTGTGTTGATGGGTCTGTGCGGCTAGGGCTAGGGTCGGGTTGCAACTGAGGAAGGAGCGATTCCGGGTGACGATAGTACGGTTGGACGCATGTACTGCGAAATTTCGCTGGTCCGTTGTCCAGGTCAACTGCGATTTCCGTATCCGTCACCTCGAGCACTTTATATGGGCCTTGCCATCCGTGCTTCTCGCGAAATACGCGAACTTCGCTTCCTAGCGCCAGGGATAGGGCAGGCGCAACGCTGTATCAGGCCCATTACGCGTATTTAACGCGGTCTGAACCTTCCTCTGGGCGTTGATCTTCCTCAGCTCTGACATCGTTCGCCACACCGCCTTAGCTCTTGCCATTGCGGAAGGTGTAGGCGGCGAATCCATCGTCATTCGAGGCAGAGCACCGAAGACGAGGAGGGTTGGAACGAGGCCATCCGGACCGGCTGTGTCGTTGACAGCCTTGAAAGCCATTTGAAGGACTTGATCAGGGCTCACGGTATCCTTCAGCTCTGCCTTTAATATATCATATGCTCTTCGGACGGGCACATGATACTTCTCAACCTTCCCAACAGCCCAATGTGCTTCCACAGGCACCTGATGACACGTTATTCCCATCAATTTCGCTTCTGCTTGGAACTCGGCAGCAGCGAAATTCGTGCCTGCGTCATGAGTGATCACATCGGGTGGTCCAAGGTATGTATCCATCCAACATTGTTTCAACGCGAGCCACGTTTCCTTGGCCGTCATGTTGGATAGGAATCTCCCTGCCTGATAGGCAGTGGCTTGATCAACAACATGGAGGACTGGTCTGCCACCCAATGTCATGACATCAACGATGACTTCGTAATTGAAGTCACAATCATCCTTCAAGCTGAACTTGAACCTTCGTGGCGGGTCGGATTTCATCTGACAGTAGTGGCAGAACTTCTTGATCATTTCCAGAGCTTCGATTTCCACATCATGGCCAGCCGAATTCAGCAGCTTGTGCAGCCGATACACGGATGGATGACCAAAACGCGTGTGGAGGCGCCGCAATTCAGCCTCCGTGAGATATGCCACTGATGCCTCTTGTTTCCGCAAGAAGAACCACGCGTGACCCCATCTTCGAATCACTGGAACGCTCACACCATTGCCAACGAGCTCGTTCGTGACGTTATTTAAATATACGCCGAGCCGATCCATATCAGCTAGGCATAGGAGGAATGGCGTTGGCACGTTGACTATATGAAAATCAACCTCTCCCACTGGTGTGTTCAAGGTGATCACGCCAAGTGGTGTTTCAATCTTCCTGCACCAAATCTAACTGGTTCGGGCTTGCGATCATCACGGAATTGGACTGGGGGCATCTCTCGTTGGAGAGCACGCAGTTGTTCGATTCCTCCCGTCGATATGCATGCCGCACCTGTGTCCGGCATGATTCCTTGGAACGAGTCTTGAGAGTAACGATCTAGTATGAATTGTGTGGGTTCGTCACTGTTGAATAACTTGATGCCTACTGGAGAGATCCGATGATGGAAAGCTTCGTTGGACAGAAGGTCGCAGCAGCGTAGAACGATTCATAAGGGTCAGAGGAGTCAGAATCATCGGATTCCTCGGTGCTCGAGTCATCCTGATCCTGTGATTCCTTCATAGTCAGCCAAGAACATAGCATACGAACGAGATTGACCGTGGAAGCCTCTCTCGTAGATACTTCTCTTTGGCTGCTTTCTCTCGTTTTCAGGATGTCTCGTTGAGAAACAACCTTCCTTGCCGCAAACGTAGCATTTCTTCTTCCAATTTGGCTGACGCCTTTGTGATTGACCTCTTGTTCCGCCGGAATTTCGCTGAAATTTGCGATCCACGAAGTGCTGATCATGTCCTCTATCCAGGTCTTGGGGATATTGGCCACTGGGTTGTTCAGATCGTTCATCTTGCATGGCAGATAGCGATGATCGAAGCTGTGATGCCAATCCCTCAAATGTAGGTGCGGAGAGTATATCGCGAGTCGGAATTCAGGCACACCACGGCACGCCCTGAGCGTTGCATCGATCAGGCCACCTTCGCCGCCAGACTTATCCCGAGTGCTCTCCTACAGAGCCGCAATTTCGTAAGAAGGGCCTGGAGGACCTCGTCAGATGACTTACCGGGCATCTCAGCCCGAAGTCGGCTGAAGGTGAGGTGCTCCAGTGGGTATGATACATCTTCTGGTTGATTTCGGTGTCAAAGTGCTCTTTCATCTTCTGATACATCTCAGCGAAGGTTAAATCAGTGCTGATTTCGTGTAGAAAGAAGGACTGAGCTTCCTTGGCCAGAATCGAAGGGAAAACACCATGGAATTTAGACGGAGGAATGTTTGCTTGACGGCACACGCTCATGAATTTCCGGATCTTGTCATCGAAGATATCGTATGGTTCGCCGGTATAGGCTAGTTTCTTGTCCCATATCTTAATGAATCTAATCGTGAGATCGGCCTCAACTTCCTCGTTCTCGAATCGAACAGGTGGAATGCTCGTGTATGCATCTCGGAAGTTGGTAGTCCGTACGGGAGCGTCTGCTGATACCGAGGGATTCGCGCCATTGATGCTGAGGCTCTTGCTGAGCGGGTTGATGGGTCTCAATGATCTGAGAGGATTCCGGTTCCGCCGGTCGGGTAATAGTTGGCTGCTGGATTACTACCGGTGCCGGTGACGATATAGCCGCTTTAACAGTTCCTTGGAGCAGCTTCTGTTTCACCTTATATGCCACGGTGTTTTCAGCAACCTCTTGACCAAGCAACTCGTTCTCATCCCATTCAGGAAGTTCGTTACTTGTTAGAAGGCCACATAAAGCTCGAGAGATGCTAGAGTTGGCCTTGCCCATATAGATCCCCCTAATTCTGAGAAGCGTCCGGAGTCTTGATCTAAGGCGTGGGTTGATTAGTTCGAAGTCATCATAGCTCCATCCCGTGAAGTCGTTATACAGATCCCCAAGCAGGGCAATTCCGTGGTTACGTTTATCCACCGTGTATGTTGCCACACAGCCTAAGAAGAAGCTGTTGCGGTGGACAAGGGAGGAGCTCTGGGTGATAGGTTCGTTGAGGAAATCCGCGTCGAAATGCCTGATCGGGAGTGAAGGGAGCTCCACGATCGTCAGGTTCCGTTCAACGAGTTGCCTGTCTTCGAGAGACACGTTGGCCGGGGTATCCTGGGCTGTTGCCGGGGCTAGTGCGGCAGATGAATTGTCAGACATATTGACAGGCTGTGTGCTGAGAAACAGGGCACAGGGTGTCAATGAGGTTATCAATGTGCGATAGGGCACGCCTAAGGGTCGCTGATGACAGCAAAGCTTAGGCACGGTTGGATAACTAGAGTGGGCTCTGATGCAGAGTCTTCGTAGCAATCCGCGCGTTGTAGCAACTATCCTACCGTCAGGAGCTCGCTTTGCAGAGCGTGACGATAGGTTAGCTCTCTTCCGTCTTGCTGTTCTGTGTCACCTTTGCCGGGCGACACTGATCAGTGTGGACAGGCTCTTCACTGCAGTGAGGTTATTCGAACTGGTTCAATTGGTTATATCTTGTGTAACTAGGGAAACGTGTCCCATACAAACTGTGTGCAAAGACCTTCCTCCCTGTGTCTCACCTCTTACTCGCACGTGACTAGCGCGGTCGATTAGTTATACGTGCGCGATCGGTGCCTAGTGCACAGGTGGATCCAACAGAAGTTGACTTCAAAGAGGGCACAACATGTAACGAAGCAGATATAGAAGCCACTGAAGAAGAGACCACCGTCAAAGACGCCATCATAGATGAGCCAGAAGCACAAGCCAAGTCAATAAGCATCAGGTTAGCGATCGTATTGATACGATTAAGTCTTGAGAAGAACATCTTCAAGAATGTTGGATACTTGCCGCTAAGATCATTGGAAGCGAAAAGCAGCCCTTTATCTACCCGTTGGTTTGACCGCTCAAAAGTTGGTAAAAATGCCATAGGACGCAAGTTGTTCGACAACCTGAGAAATTGCTATGCAAGGCACAGTGCATGGTCTAGGCAAGGCACTTCTTTCCCGCCATCGGTGCCGTCCATCCACTCATCAACCAACTAAATTGAGAAATGGAACATCTACGGCCAATTTGTCATAAATATAAGGTACTATTATTCCACACTAGGTGTGGGCCTGCACTTTTGTTGGTGGCGTAACGGTTATCTGACACGATTTCATAACGTCGACGGTGACTTCCGCCCCATTAGGAAGAGGCCCCGCCACCAAATTTGGGCGCGGGCATTCCCATCGCCGTGGCCAGGCTGCCGCCGATGCCCGCCTTAGTACTAGCTAACCCCCTGCAATGATAGCTGAATCGGCAGACTGCCTCCTCTCCGCACATCGGACGAGAGTTACGCGAGTAAATTATTTCATTATTACCCATTGGCTCCACCCTTCGGGGGGGGCAACTAAGTGCGCAGTTGGCCTCAAAAAGCTGAGACAGCATCGCGAGGTACATTGTCCGGGAATTTGCAAGCAAAGATACTTAGTACTTACTCTCTCTCGAGAAACTTTACGGAGTAAGGCTACATGCTTTAAGGTACTCGTGCCCGCCCCCAGTTTAAGGGGATTCGCTTTGGCTCATTTCACTGCGGGCACGAGTATAAGCTATATTGTCTCGCGAAGGAGAGAGCAAAAGTGGACATAAAAGTGGAGAAAGGGACTTTTCGAAGGTCGAGTATCATATGATCTGATAGTCTGTGATGTGCATATATTGATTGGTTTCTTCGGTTGCCCTGTATCCGTCTAGCCCTCCCCTTTTATATCCTCTGTGCCTTCCCTATGTTCATATCCCGTGTTCAGGTGTACTATACATTCTATCAGGAAGAGGCACTCCTTGCCTCTCACTGAAGGCCGCGTAAGCCATCTACGTCAGCACATTCAGCTCGATCTCCCGATCAATAGCTTTCCAAGCTATTAGGCCGATAGTTCAATCTCTTGAGGTCCCTGAGCCAGTAAAAGATATACCGGACTCCTTGGAGGATCCCGTTCGAATAGGAGATCCTCCAGACCCCTCAGTGGACCACAAACCTCCCTCCTTACAGGCTTACCTGGTTTCGAGCTGTATTACCTAGAGAGACTTAGAGGCCTCACTTTGTTCCAACAAGATCACTGCAATGAATCGTTTCTGGGCCTTAATAAATTACGTCCCAAAGACGGTCATGGCGTTCTCAATCATCCAGTTGATCCCTTCGGCCCGCCAGTCATCCATCTCAACGAATGCGCCGTCCAAATCCCACACAATGTTCCTCCCACGCCTCCACCAGCCGTTCGGTCGTACTTTGGCCATGTCTCGTTCTTTGGCAGCCCAATGTCTTCCTTGCCGTTCGGATCTAGTTCGTTGATAAAGTTGATCCACGCGGTAGACATATTCGTTGACAGTGCTGTTGCCTTGGCCGTGTACGCTGCGTCATTTCCGCCAAAAGGATTCGCTGGGCTGTAAGTCCCTGCACATAGAAATGGGCACCCCCCTGTTTTGGGCACCCAAGATGGGTGCCCAACCTAAACGGCTGCGTCAACTTCAACAGCAAATTTCACCGCGGAAACGCATCCAATCTGCTAAAAAATTGACGCATGTGTCCTCAGGCCACTACTGATGAAATATACAGAGTCTGACATTCACAGCGCCCTTGAGGCAATCGCCAATGGCGGATCCGCCAAGAAGGCTGCTCGCGATTGGGGCGTCCTGAGGGCAACTCTTTACAATCGCATGCATGGTCACGAATGCAGAAAGGATGCATTTTCTGCTCTTCAGAGGCTTTCTCAGACACAGGAAAAGCAACTTACCGAATGGATTCTCATTCAGGACGCCTTGGGCCTTCCTCCCACTCACTCGCAGATCAGGCAGTTCGCGCAGCGCATGCTCGCCGTCAAAGGAGACCACACACCGCTCGGAAAACACTGGATGCAAGCATTTTTAAGACGAAATCCTGCAGTTCGGACCCAGAAGTGCCATCACAGAGACTCTGCGCGTGTCAACGGCGCTTCTACCGAGGTAATTCGGCCTTGGTTCAACAATTTCTTCCTTCCGAGATTCTGGCTATTAAGCCGGAGAACAGGTACAACATGGATGAAGCAGGCATCATGGAAGGACTTGGGGAGAATGGCCTGGTCGTTGGCAGTGCTGAAAAACGATCTGTACAAAAGAAGACGCCTGGTTCTCGGGTCTGGACGTCGTTCATCGAGTGCGTGTCCGCTGCCGGCACCTTCCTCCCTCCACTCGTCATTTTCAAGGGCAAATCGGTCCAGCAACAGTGGTTCCCAGAAGATCTCAGTACTTTTAGTGACTGGCAATTCACTGCGACAAAGAACGGCTGGACTTCGGACCAAACTGCGGTGGAGTGGCTCGAAAAGGTGTTCATTCCAAGAACCCAGCCACCCGACCCTTCGGAGCGAAGACTGCTAGTATTGGACGGCCACGGAAGTCACGAGACGGTTGACTTCATGTATCTATGCTACCAGCATCAGATTCACCTTCTTTCTTACCTCCCCATACCTCTCATGTGTTGCAACCGCTCGATTTGTCTGTCTTCTCCGCTCTTAAGCACTACTACCGCAAACAGGTCGGATTTCTCAGCCTCCTGACCGATTCAAGCCCAGTCGGCAAGCAAAACTTTCTTTCCTGCTACCAGAAAGCACGCGAGCAAGCGCTCACTGTGTCAAACATCAAGGGTGGCTGGAAAGCGACGGGTTTGTGGCCGGTGTCGATGGCGAAGCCACTTTTGAGCCCTCTTCTGCTGGAGAACAGCAACAGACGCAAAAAGAACGCGAAAAATGTGGCCAATGCATTCAATAGCCACTTACCCACCAGTGACTGGCAATCAGACACATCCCAGATTGCGTGGTCGACCCCGAGGCGCTCGCAAGATCTGAAGGTTCAGGTAGTTCAATTCAACCAGCTAGACGACGACGTGCCCACGAAGAGATTGCTGTTCAGGAAGATCACAAAGGGTTTGACGAGAAGGATGGCCTTTTAGCAAAAGCTCAATTGCAGATTCAGGCACTGGAAACACAATTGGCGGCCGTCAAGCCGAAAAAGGAAGAGGGTGGTCACGAGCCCGAATTCGAGGTTCGCCAATATTGAGGCAATACGACGGGCGCAGGAGGAGGTGAACGCAGCTGAGAATGAAGAATCTGATGAAACCGAAGCTGAGGTTTCAGAAATAGGTGACGATTGTATCGTAGTGCACGGTGGTGGGCAGTGAGAAGGGATTGAATTAATGGTGTTGAAAATGGTCGTGATTTTTTTGGGGTGCCCAAAACAGGGGGGTGCCCATTTCTATGTGCAGGGACTTACCCCTCGCCGTTCCAGTTATGAAAGACAAATGCAACCTAAATAGCAGTTTATCGTTAAGATGCCGTACCAAAAGGGGTAGCTCTGTGGGTTTTGATAACTTGCCTCCTGAAAATGAGCGGAGCCGAATGGTGCCGGTGCCCGTTGACAAGCACGTTGAAGCGGTAAGCATAGCTCGGCACTCCATGCTCGAACCAGGCGAAATTGGCCCGCCTTCTAGAGAAATGAAATGTCATGTCCCCGACAATAGCTGCCATGCGCCTATATTGCGACCCCAGATTCGGGCTGCCCGCATCACCTGGCTGGATAATATGAGACCACGTCTTGAGCGAAGGAATGCCGATAGACTGCACGTTCGGGTACAAGTACATCAGCTCTTTCAGCAGCTGGTCGACGTTCTCTGCCGTGTTGTTCGATATGAGCTGCGCCCTGAGGGCTTCTCGCACGTCTTCATCCGAGTTTGTCGAATCGGTCACGAAACCACCACCCTCATCAGTGGTGACACCGACCAGCAGTGGAACCTTGACGAAGTTGCCCTTGCGTAGCTGGTTTGTGGGATAGTCGTGCAGGAAGTCATGGTCCAGAACGGGGACCCATGGTCCGACTTGCGAGACGTTCAGAGCTCGGTTGACCTCCTCGAAGGGGGCCTTTCGAAGACAATCCAACGACTCGGGAGTGCCAACATGGCTCGCGCAGGATGTGTTTCGGACGAGTTGGTCGTAGGTGGCTTGCTGCAGCTCTGTGTCGTTCAAGCCTCCGTTGTACGGTCTCCTCTTGATGACGGCACCAAACCCGGATTGGCCGACAGCTCCGCGGAATAGCTTGTCGTCTCGTCCTGCAACAGGTCAGCCAGTTGCTCATCAAGAGTATCCCGAGTTTTGCAAATCTCCTTACCGTTGTAGGCAAGTACTTGTGCCGAGACGCTTTCTGCACCCGCACTTTCACCAAATATGGTCACCTTGTCCGGCGAGCCGCCAAAGGCCTCGATGTTTTCATGGACCCATTGTAGAGCCAAACGCTGGTCTTTGAAGCCGATATTCGTAACTCCCGACTCCATTGCTTCTCTACCAGATAGGAATCCAAAGGCCGAAAGACGATAGTTCAAGCTGATGCCGATAATGGGACGTCCAATCTTGACACTGTGCTCGACAATGAAGGACAAGTTGTATCTCTTGTCTGCCGATCCGCCCATAAAAGGCCGCCCCGTGTAGCCAAACAGCCACTGGCAGAGAGGATGTGTCCGGACTCCCGCTGCGCGGACGACATTGAGGTACAGACAGTCCTCGGAAACCTCATATCCTGGCTCATCCCATCCGTAGCCAACGCAGTGGCTGGGTATTTCGTGGCATTGTGGACGCCATCCCACGACGTGCGAAGACCAGTTGCAACCGCAAATCGGTCAGGAACCTTGTGTAGGCATAGGACATGTCAGTTGAGTGTTGGGGTTCCGCAAGCCGGAACTGTGACTTTGTTTGTTCGTACCTGTGCGTAGGGCATTCCCAGGAAGAAGTCCTGGTGATACCCAGGGCTGTACATTCCAGAATACGTTCCATTTTTCACCGTAACCTCTGGAGCACGAGTGGAAAGAATTGTGGCAAGTCCTCTCGAAGCGATCGAGCAAACCGCCACGACGCATTGCGCCAGAAATCCAGAATGGCGACGCATCTTGGCTCAAATGTTGCTCGAACGAATGAGGTCCAGCATACTTGCTTGGCATCAAGGACTTGCATATGTTTTTATAAACTTGACCTTGTCATGCACTATGCAAAGCCCAATACCAAACTCACCACGCCTCTGGACCTCTCCGGAAGGCGGCGCATACCGTGACTTGCGGCAAACTGTACTGCTTGTGCATCATTCAACGGAACCGAATTCGCATTCCCGCCATTCGATGTATGACCCCTTTTTTGCAACTTGGTCGTCTAAAGTATGCAAGTGGACTGGCCGAATATCGGAATCCTCCTGGCAAGCCTATCGATAACTATGACTGGATACATTTCCGGAACTTTGCTTTGATCGGAAAATACCTGAAAGTCTCGTCCGTTGCCGACTCTGGCTCACGGACTCGGCTCATCCGGTCAGTCGTCTCCGCCCGGTGCCGGTCTATAATACTCGATTTGCTTGCTTTGTCCATTCCGCACGAAGTAGTATCCTGGGAATTGTTTGGTGGAGCCTTGCGCCGTTTCGTGCCATGCGCCAGAGGCCGAGGAGCTTGCGGATCCGCGGCAGACGAAAGAGCAAACGAAAACAATAGCCGTCGCACTAAGATGTATACACGTACATACTCATTAGTGTAAGCTTGCAAGCTTGGTAAGGCACGACGTTGTTCCGCCGTGTTTGTAGGTTAACAAACCCCACAACACCTTAAGCCCAACGGCTACTCTACTACTCCGTCCGTAACAAGGTTATCGATCCTCGTCAATGGCACCTCGGGGATGTTTCCTTTTAGCCCACAATATCCGATCCTCGGCCCCGGTGCCGGTCCATAATATGCGATGTAGTACCTGCTTCGTCCTTTCCGCACGAAGTAGTATCTCGGAGGGTTGATGGTGGAGCCTTGTGCCGTTCCGTGTGGTAATATCCAATGTGCCCGCGGCCGAGGAGCCTACCGATCCGCGGCAGAAGAAGGATCATACGAATTACGAGTAATTAGTACTTGTACGGGCAAGGTCGGTATGGGACGAGCTTGATGAGGTTAGTCTGGCGTGTGAGTGAGGAGTTGGGTGGGTTAACAATACCCACAACACCATAAAAATCGACCGCTAGTACGAAGTAACCTTATTAACAAGGTTATCAATCCTCGTCAATGGCACTGCGGGGCATGTTTTCTTTTGAGCCCACAAATTCTGAGCTCTACTCGTACCTTTTCAATCTCGAGATATTCCCGGACGAGCCATAATAAACGACCTCTAATCTCGATCACTCTCGGTGCTGTCCGGCCCAAGCGATGCCGTCTTGTACTATTTATTGCATGACGACTGGGTTTGGTTTTCATCGACGCAGTCCGACACAGGTCCGTCCGTCGGACCGGAGGTTCCGAGAAACAGTACTAGGAAATAGCACGCCGTTGGATCACACTGCAGTAGGAACCATATGGGCTGGTGTAGCTTGTTGCTTGCGCTCTCTTCATGTGATGACGCTTGAACGCTTGAAACGAAGGATGACGACCGAGGAACCGCTGCGGGCTTTGAGGGCACGGGCCGGAATGGCGGAGTCTGGCCCATATCAATATACAAAGGGACAACTCATTCGTGGAACGTGAAGCTACTACTACCTGCTTAGAGCATTGTCCATGTACAAAGCTGTCGGGTTGCCCAGGTGGTCTGCGGCGACGGTCGGTTGCTCGATATTATCGCACTCCCAACGTTTCTTCGAGTCCCTTCAGCTCATCATCATGCGCTTGACCGCTGTTATCATCACCGGTGCTGCGGCTCTTCTTGTCCAGGGTCAAGAAGTCTACATCGTAGGCACTTCTGATGCAGCTCAACCAACGAGCGGTGCGGCAAAACCGAATGCCAACAAGCCTTCGTACTATTTCCAACCGTTTTCCTACACACTCACCAGTACCGTAAGGTGAGATGCGCATGCATTTATTTGCTCTCTCATCTGTGGTCAAAAAAGGCTGGAAATACTAATTTGCATTCAGATATGCGGCGTCATTGCCTGCGCCGACATCCACGCCCACGACCATCTATGGTCCCGGTATTCGGACGCCGTCAAACTCCTAAACACCAGCCTATCGACGACAACGTACGGCAGCTGGCTCCCCGGTCAAACCGCCATCTCGGCTACAGACACTGACGACATCTATGGCCAAGCCGCTTGGTCATCCATGTGGCTCAGCGCCAACATGCCCAACTACACAACCACCGGACTGTACTCGACCACTGTCAACCCGAGCCCCGTTCCCACCGAAGAGCTCGTGGCTCCGCGCAGGGAGTACTTCTTGGCCCAGGATTCGTACGAGTTCCCCGACGGCTTCTTCCTGGGCGTTGCCGGATCTGCGGCCCAGATCGAGGGCGCAGTTGCGCTCGAGGTCGCGGGCCAAGCCAGCTGGAAGTGGTCATGACCCCAGACCAAGCCCAGGCCCATACGACGCTCGAGAACTACTTCCTGTACAAACAGGACATTGAGCGCATCGCTGCCATGGGCGTAAAGTACTACAGCTTCTCCATCTCGTGGTCGAGGATCCTGCCCTTTGGCCGCGCCGGATCACCCATCAACAAGCAGGGCCTGCAGCACTACGACGACTTGATCAACTACGTCCTGGAGAAGGGCATGGTGCCCGTGGCTACCATGCTCCATTTTGACACCCCGTGCGCCTTGATCAAGACGGCCAACGGATCGGGAATCGAGGTGCCAGACCTTCACTTCGACAACATGGGCTTCTGGAACGAACATTTTGTCGAATCCTTTGTAAACTACGGCAAGATTCTCCTGGCACACTTTGCGGACCGTGTGCCCATGTGGGTGACGGTCAACGAGCTGATGATCAACACCTTCAACTTTACGGGCTTCGACAACGTGGTTCACGCTCACGCGCAGCTCTACCACTTCTACCACGACGACCTCAAGGCCACGGGCCAGATGGGATTCAAATGGAACGCCAACTTTGGCCTGCCCAGGAATCCTCGCGACCAGGCCGACGTCGAAGCCGCGAACCGGTTCAACGCCATCCAGCTGGGCACCTACGGCAACCCTATAGCCCTCGGCGAGCAGTATCCCGATGCCGTGCTGCAGACCCTCCCCAAGGCCAAGAAGCTGACAGACGAGGAGCTGGCCTACATCGGCGACACGACCGACTTCTTCGGCCTGGACCCCTACACGGCAACCGTCATCTCGCCACCGCCTGGCGGCATCGACGCCTGCGTCCGCCAGGGCCGAGCCATCCCTGTTCCCCAGCTGCGTGGTCGAGTCCCAGGTCGACGTCCACGGCTGGAACGTCGGCTACCGCGCCCAGACGTACGTCTACGCCACGCCCGAGTACATCCGCTCCTTCCTCTTCTACGCCTGGAACACCTTCCGCAAGCCCATCGTCGTCGGCGAGGTTGGGTACGCAATCTTCGCCGAGTCCCAGCGCCAAATGCCCGACCAGCGCTTCGACTCGCCCCGAAGTCAGTTCTACCTGTCTTACCTGTCCGAGATGCTCAAGTCGATCCACGAGGACGGCGTCAATATCCTCGGTGCTTTCGCCTGGTCCTTTGTCGACAACTGGGAGTTGGGCGATTTCCGCCCGCAGTTCGGAATGCAGGCGGTGAACCTAACCACGCAGCAGAGGTTCTACAAGAAGAGTTTCTTTGATCTGGTGGATTTCATGGCGTCTAGGAAAGGGATGGGATATTGAGCACCCGGTCGGTGCCGAGCATCTATCTATCTAGGCATGGCAGGGACCGCAGGGTGGCTGATGCTAATGCTAAAGCTATTTATTACGCCCAGAGGGAGTCCCCTAGAAGGCCACTACGCTAAGCTACTATTCATGGTTCAGTACATTGCTGCCTGTCTCCTCAAGCCCCACAGATGTTGCTCTTTCGTTGCCAGACTGTCCAGATATGTCTGTTGTGAAAGGCCTGCTTGAAGGCCGGCCGACTTCTCCAAGTGGTCAGCGTAGTGGACCTTGCTCGGTACGGCGGTGAATCTGCCAGCCACACATTCTTCCTATGTCGTGTACTAATTAATAACGTGTCTGTCATCATGATTACGTCGCTCGGCCCAAGCTCCCACAGACGTGTTGCTCTTCTGCGTAGAGTAAGCAGTAACAGACGTGGTGTCCGGTGTCAGTAGCTGCTTTACGTCTACGTTGCATTGACATGTATCGAATTCGTACTGTCGGTGAAGCCAACATGTTGCAATGTAGAATTGTATTAGACGGATGGCCCTGCGTGCAAAAGTTTCGCTAGCAGGGGCGAATTCGAAGACAAAAACGCCTCGGAATCGCGGCCAAGTGTTTTCGAACTGTGGCTTGTTGTAAACATATCCCCCACAGAAGGGTGAAAACTATTGCCACCGGCTCTAGAAAGATACGATGCCTCTTGAGTGGCGGACATGTGTATCCCTATCAATTTGTCGATTTGCTGTCGGCGGGACCTGCGTATTCGTAGATGTGAAGAAAATAGACACATAGCCGGCCGACGTCCGAATATTTCCGTCTGGTGACAATGCAGATTATAGCCTCCTGGCTGCGGGCATGATAATTGCCGGGGCTAGTCGAGGTCAGACCCTGAGGTATCAAGACAACATGGCTTAGGCGTCACGGCGAGATGGTGGTGCGATCGCCACGTGCTGTCCATGGCAGGTTTAACGTGCCGGCTCCGAGGCATGTCTTATGTATATACAAAGTATGTATGTACGTATGGTTGCCCTGGTCTGCATGAGCTCGGAGGAGAGGGGAACAAGGTTTGGTGTTTGGGTCGACGTGCTGCAACACGACATCGCAGACGTCATGCCGACCTCGATGGCGCGCAGGTGGGTCGCTGTCTGTCACGTCGCGCCACATTTTGTCTTGCCTTGTCTCGTCTTGTCCCGTCATGTCGTGGCGGCCCAAACCATTTGGCAGGGGTAGTGTTAGATCCGGTAGAATCCGGGTAGATGCAGCTACGATAGCGTCAGGCTACTAGTGGCAGCGCCAACGGTAGCGCAGACGATAGCGCACCAGGTAGCGCAGCCGATGAGGCCACGAGGACATCTATGAGACAGTTACAGAGATATGACGTGATGGCATGTCATAGGATTGAGGCCATCGCCCTTTGATATAGGGCTTGGGCAGAGCACCCCAAATGGGGACACAGACAGACACACACATGATACCTCACTTCATCCGATCGTACCATTCTTGCTGTGTCCGTGACCTATCCGACGAGAACCTCATCAAGGTTCTGACACATATCAAGCCTGCCTAGGATGATTATTCATGAAGTGGCGATGTTACTCGCAACGCCGCTGTTGCCTGATAGGCAACCACTACTGCGTAATCACGCGACGGACCTTTCATTTGCGTATAAAGAGCTGCACAACTCCGTGCGTTCGTTCGTTCACTTCTTGTTCTTTAGATAATTCTCATTAATTGCCTGATGCCATCTCTGACCCGTGTGGAGCCAAATGTCTGACAGTTATGAGCCCGGTAGCACTTAGGCGCTCATCATAGCTGATTCCGACCATCGTGCAAGATCGCTCGCACGGTGCCTATCGCCACACGCACACATCACTCAGGGGATACAAACCCTGCCGCTTTTGTCTGCTTGCTTACGCCAATCGTTCTATCCCTCCTTGCTGCCCATTTCCCAACACCAAAGGCTTTCCGAAGATGACAGCCAAGTCTGAGGTTACGCTCTCCAGACCGTCCGAATGGGCTTCCTGGTACGACGATTTCGTCTCAAGGGCTGAGACTTCCAAGGTCTTTGGCTTTGTCGATATCGACAAGGATGCTCCGATCCTGGAGGAACCAAAGGAGCCTATGACTTCCGAGGAAATGCTTGAGTCACTCAACAAGTCTGCCTTTAACGCTTGGGCACGCGCATACCAGCAGAACGCTGCATCTGCCGGACCAAGACCAGACCCGGCCACTGACCTCAACGATGGTCAGTGGACCCGACTCACACGTCTTCAATCCGAATACAAAGTCAAGCTAGCGACCTTCGCCAACCGGCAGCGCGCCTATGCTGAACTCGCTGTTTGGGTCCGATCAACTGTCGATAAAACCTATCTTGGCAACACGACTTCCAAGTCTGACCTTCGCGTTATTGTCCGCGACCTGAAATCAAGCCTTGCGCCCTCTGAAGACGAACAGAAAGAGGAAGCACGCTTAAGATACCGTCAGGTCCTCACCCAGACAAAGAGAGTCAAGCCGGAGGACTGGCTCGTGGCTTGGAATAAAGCCAAGTTAGAAGGCGAACGACACAAGATCGCCGAGCTTGAAGGACAGTCTGCCCTCAATGACTTTCTCACAGCGACGTCTGCCTTTGATGCGACATGGGCAAGCCAGCAGAAGGTCCACATCATGAACAGCAAAAAGTTCGGCCTCAAGATTGATGTCACACTACGCGCATTGGGCGAACTGTTCCACGAGCAGGTCCGAAGCACCAGAATGAGCAGCAAGCTGTCTGACAGCGTGTTTGCCGCCTCTGATGCAGCTCAAAGCCACTGTCCATGCGGAGTGCCGTCGTCTAAGCACTGATGGAAGTCCCTGACTGCGCTGCTGTACAAATTGCAATCAATGGCGAGTCCAAGGATGGACGACAAGTCAAGTCCAGCCGCGTCAAGACCTGCAAGGAAGCTCTCAAGCAAGCCAAGTGGAAGAGTCTTGTAGACACGGTCAAGGCCTCGGCAGCCACTGCCAAGACAGATCAAGCAGGAGATAAAGGAAACCCACGCAAACATGGCGACTTTGCCGGACTGACAATCGATGCAAAAGGCCTCACAAGTGGAACCACCGACTCGGTCTTTTCAGCTCGCGAGAAGCATCCTCTTTACAATTCGACGATCTATGACGGTGGAGCAACTACCCATATCGTCAATGACAAGAGTCTGCTGACCGACATCCGCGAAGCTGAGGAAACCGACTACGTTATGATCGGAGAAGGTTCCTTGAAGGTCGAAGCACGGGGCACTCGAAGGGTGGAAAATGTTCTGGATGGCGAAAACGGAAGAAACACACGCGCCCTTGTTCTTCTCGACGTTGCGCATGTGCCACGATTCCACACGAACATTGTCAGCGCGAAGAAGCTTGCAAGGAAGGGTCTATGGCACTGTGGGGTCGACAACACGCTTCGAATGGGAACCTATGACGACAATGATATCCTTTGTCGGCTTACAGACCAGTACGATCTCGACGTAGTCGAATACAAGCCAGTTTCCCGCTCTTACTTCAAGCTTCCACAATCACTGATCTCCGTGTTCAACGCCTTCCAAGGCGTATTTTCTTCCTTTCAGACAGACAACACTAGGCCAAGACGGCAGAGAATGGCGATTTCAAGGGTTCCGCCTCCACCACGATTGATTCGTCCGAAACCTGGCATCACCGATCCTGCCACGCTGGGCCACAAGCACTTGAACAACTTGTCTTACAGACAAGGGCGTCCGGATCAAGGGCCCAACCACCGTTCAGTGCACGGCCTGTGGCACCGGCAAGGCAACCGAGATTATCTCCGCAGGAATCCCGAACAAATCAAGGCAACCGTTCTTTCGGGTCTTTATCGACATTTTCGAGTCCCTGCGGCATACAACGGACACCGCTACGTTCTACTTGTCACCGACGAGTTTAGCGGTATGATGTTTTCCTGGTCCTTGACTTCAAAAACGGAAGTTAGCCAGATCATTAAGGACTTTGAAGCCCGAGTTAAACGACATACGGGTGCATCGATCTGCAAGATCAAAATCGACAACGAAAGGACCATCATCAACCTGCCCTTCCAACGCGATTCCGAGTTCCAGATCTGGGCTACAGAAGTAGGCATTGAGATTGAACTTCCGCCGCCGCACACCAAGGAACCGACTGGTGGTGCGGAACGACCTGGGGGTATTAATCAGCAACGAATGCGCTGTATGTTCGGCCTTCTGCCGCAAGAACTCTGGCCAGAAGTCTATCGTGCAGCCGTTTGGATACACAATATCCTTCCAAGCCGGAGGAACGACTGGATGTCGCCTGAGGAGAAAATGGACCGTTGGTTTCACCAACACTTTCGATGGTACAGACCGCCAAACGTCGACTTTGATGCAAACAAGGATCTCCGACCAGACTGGCGTGGGGTGTATGCGTATGGATGCAAAGCATATCCCCTGAACAGCCGATACAAGGCCCGGAAAGACATCAATCAATTCAAGCTTGGCCCACGAGCACACGTTGGATACTTTGTTGGCTACCACGCCAGCAATATCTATCGCATCTGGGTCCCCAAGCTCAATCAGGTTATCCTGTCCCGAGATGTACGATTCAACGAGGAGGAATTCTTTGATCCAGAGAAGGAAGAACAGCTCGAGACTGAGGCAATCGCCGAGTACAAGCCAACGTCACAGGCGCTCGATCCGCTTCCTCAGCGAGACTGGGACACGCTCTTGGATGAATTTCTCTATGAGTTTGATCATCATATCTTGGGGTTCGACCTGGAGGGTTCGAACTCGGGGGTGGAAGACGCTAGAGGTGCCATCTCAGATGTTAAAGACGCTGGATCGCAGCTTCTGCAGCCTCTATCGCAAGACAGACTTCTCACGCCTCTGAGCGAATCCCCGGTCCTTCCGACGCCGGAACCAACACCACAGCTGGACAGAAGGGACGCCTCACCAGCTTCCAGGTCAACGGGCTCAAAGATTTCAACACCAGACCCACCGTTGCAAACAGACCCGAGCTCACCTGCCCAACGTTCTGTGGCTGGTTCAAACAGCGATCTAACTGAGCATCATAACGCCGAAAGCTCTCCAGTGGAGTTAGAGTCTCTGCCCCAACAAGACAGAGAAACAAGCTATGATAGCCAAAGGTCGACTGATTCAAGCGATCCAAGTCCTGAAGGAGTCACCCGGGACACGATCGTAGTTCAACCGCTGCCACCACGCCGGCGACCTTCCTCAGAAGGCAATAGCATGCAACCGGACAAGCAGCCGTCAGGTGACCAACCAATTCCTGAAGAACCACGCGGCAAAACGCGCACCCGCCGCAGTCAACAGGAGATTTACGGTGACCAGCCAACTCGCAAGAGTGACCGGACACCAAAGCCAAAGAGGAAGCACGATGATTACGTCAACAGCGTTTTCACGGCCCTGCTTCCAGCGGATCAACATCCAGAGGGAAACCTCGAAACATTTCATAGTGTCTTTCTTGCCGCAGTCTCTAAGACGGCACGAGATCATCGATTTCACCGCGATGACCTTGTACGACTCCCTAAACGCTACCAGGATCTAGAAAACCACCCGATGGGCCCAGACTTCAAAGAGGCCATAAGGAAGGAATTGCACGATCTCCTCCGACGTGGCACCTGGAGACTGGTCGAACGCAGCAAGGCACAGGGATCGCCTCTTCCACTGAAGTGGGTGTTCACCTATAAGTTTGATCAGGACGGATACCTCCAAAGGTGCAAAGCTCGGATCTGCGTCCGTGGCGACCTGCAGGACGAGGACGACGGACGGGAGACATATGCAGCCACCCTTGCAGCAAAAACCTTCAGAATCGTGATGGCAATCGCAGCCCGATTCGGTCTTGACGTTAGACAATTCGACGTTGGTAACGCCTTCCTGTACAGCGACCTAAAGAAGGACCATCCCGTCTACGTCCGGCTCCCGCAAGGCTTTGTAGAACTTGGTTTCTTGAAACCTGGAGAAGGCTCAACCATGATCGCGGAACTTGACAAGGCCTTGTATGGTCTTCGAGAGTCTCCACTGCTCTGGTACAATGAGATCTCCCAGGCCCTCAAGGAGGCAGGGATTGACCGTACGGATGAAGAACCTTGTGTGTTTACCAACGGCAAAATCCTGGCTCTTGTCTATGTCGACGACATCTTGATTCTCAACCCACGGCAAGAGAAGAAGGCGGTAAACGACCTGGTCCAGCATCTCCAATCCAAATACGATCTGCGCGAAGAAGAATTTAAGTGGTATCTTGGCATCAGAGTTGTAAGGGATCGACCAAACAGGAAGATCTACCTCTGCCAAGACGCGTACGTCGAGAAAATTGCGCGAAAGTTCAAGCTCAGCGACTTGAAACTCCGAGTACCATCAATCCCCATCGCGACGATCCCGCTCGTCAAGTACAACGGGCAGGCTACCAAGGAAGAGATAAAGGCGTATCAGGAACGAGTTGGATCCTTGATGTATATCGCGGCCATGACCAGACCCGATATAGCACGAGCAGCAGCCCAGCTCGCGAGGTTCCTGACAAACCCATCGCCTGAACACCTTGAAGCCGCAAACCAATGCATCCGATACCTATACTCAACGAGATTCCTTGCAATCATGTACGACGGGATGCATCAGGAGAGGTACTTGTGATCGCAAGCGACGCGTCATTTGAGATGATATCGAGACCCGTCGTTCATCGCAGGGATATGTGATGATGTTGTTCAACGGACCGGTCATATGGAAAGCTGGACTCCAAGACACAGTCACGACTTCAACCACCGAAGCAGAAATTCTCAGCCTAGAGAGAACAACCAAGGAGAGTTACGCCCTGGACCGACTATTAAGGGATATCTCTCTTGATCTCGGGCCTCTGAAGATTTACTGCGACAACCTTCAGTCGATCCGACTAGTGGTTGAGGAGAACCAGAGAATCACGACCAAGTTGCGGCACGTTGACATACAGAACATGTGGCTAAAACAGGAATTCAAGAAGGGTAGGTTCCTAGTGGAATACTTGAAGACTGATCAGATGCCAGCAGACGGATTGACCAAAGCGCTATCGAGAGCGAAATTCGAGCACTTCAGATCGATGCTGAATCTGACAGATATCAAGAGGAAGCAAATTTGAAGTGGGATGTCGATGACCTTCTAGGTCAGGCTGGTTGTGATAGCTTCTAGCAGCGTTGACTTGATCACTCAACGCTGGGGGGTGTGTCGCATATCAAGCCTGCCTAGGATGATTATTCATGAAGTGGCGATGTTACTCGCAACGCCGCTGTTGCCTGCTAGGCAACCACTACCGGTACTGCGTAATCACGCGACGGACCTTTCATTTGCGTATAAAGAGCTGCACAACTCCGTGCGTTCGTTCATTCACTTCTTGTTCTTTAGATAATTCTCATCAATTGCCTGATGCCATCTCTGACCCGTGTGGAGCCAAATGTCTGACAAGCTTCCGTTCGCTTGACTATGGCAAACCTATTTCGGCGTATATCTCAACATCAACCGACTTCAAAGTCGCGCTTGCATACGCCAAGCATCGTAGTACACAGAGCAAGGGCACTCATGGATATGTCTATCACATACAAGCAACGCCGAATGTGATTCCTCTGTCCGGAAGCATGGACCTACTGTCGGACGCCAAAGCGTTGTCCGAGTATGACGCGTTGGGCGGGATACACTGGGACCAAATCATTGGCTGGAATGCAATACCCTGGACTCCGCGCCCGAACAATTCGCAGAATATGAGGCCAATCCAGAAAAGGACCTCATCGCCAATACGGAATATGACCACAAATACGACCAGTATTCTGCTAGTGGCCCTCAGCCACAGCTTGATGAGAAAAATTAAGATCCAGCCGGAGGAAAAACGGCATATCAGTATGCCATAGACTTCATGAACAGCGTGGGGGATGCTGTGGGGTGGAAAGGGAGCTTTCCCTTATTTACGGCTCCGGATCATGCAGAGAAAACAGCTTTGATAGAGGCAAAAGCCAAGGAAGCCGCTGAGACAGCTCAGCAAGCCAGCAATGCCGCCAATGATGCCGAACGGGCAGCTACTTCGGTCGACGGTGAGACAGATCATCAAGCCGCCTTTGCTGATGCAGAAAGGGCCGTTAAAGCAGCCAGAGGGGCAAAAGACCTTGCCAAAAAGGTAGCCAGCCTATGCCAAGACTATTTTGCTCTTCGTACGGATGTTTATGCCTTGAGGAACGAAAGGCCTTCTAACGTGCCCCGCAGACCCCGCCCTCTCCCCCCAAAAGTTCTCCGCCCCTTGATTGGTCCCTTGTGATTGGTCCCTCCTTGCCTCCCTCCTCGTTGGTCGCTGCCCTTCCCCCGGCTTCTGTTGCCTTTTCGCGTGCCTTATCCCACCACTAGGCGCCTCCCACCCTGTCTGCCGCCTGCCGACTCTTCCCGCCTGCCGAACTCTTCATCGCGTCACCTAGCGCGGCCGCCTTGACTCTTCAGCATCACCGTCCAGCCAGCGCAACGCCTCCTCAACGGTCCTCTCGCTCAGTACCTCGAGCCTGGCCTGTGCGGCAGTCATCTCCTCGGGGACCCGGTTGCCCACCAAGTCTCTGTCCCGCACCTTGGACACGAGCATGATGCCGTCTAGAGTTCGGCAGCGCGATAGCTGCACGTACAGGCCGTACGGGTCGCACTGCGAGGGCACCACCGTTCCATCCATCTTCGTCGTCCGTGTCCTCGCAGCTCGAGGCCACGCGCTCCAGCGTTTTGCCCTGCACCTTGTAGTCCGTGCACGCGAACGCTGCTGCGCACGGCAAACCCTTTCGGCTGACGTCGTTGCGTTGCCACGGCCTTTTTCGCTGGCACTGTATCTTAACGGTCATGGGTGTCAACAAGATCGTGCCCGGCGGCATCCCGACGAAGTGGAGATATCTCGTCGTCTCCGATTCGAGAATGATCCCCGCCGGCGGCCCGAAGTGGATCGTCATATCGGCCGAGATCCGATGCCCCGGGTACGCCTTGTCGACAATGACCTCCACCGCCGAGTAGCTCGCGCCGTTCACTAGCTTCAGCCCCTGGTGGGTGTTGTGGTTCACGACGATGGGCATCCCGGCCACGAACATGAAGACGGCCGGCACCGGGATCGCGCTATCGTCGCCCTGGTTGAGTATCATGATCGCCTCTTCCTCCGTCGGCAGCTCCTCCTTCCACTTGTGCTCGGAGATGAAAATGCGCATCGTCGACCGCTGCTGGACCCGGAACGCCAGGCTCGCCTCCATGTTCAGGTTCCACCGATTCCTATTGAGCGGCGTCACCACGGTGATGCCCGTCTCCCAAGGATCCGCCTTCCTCCCGGTAGCACCTTGAGTTGAGGAGGTTTAGATCCGTCCGATCCTGCACGCCTAGACGGATCCGCTTCAGCAGCCTCTGCAGCTCCGGGTCGCCGGCGGCGCGCATCTGCTCGTCCAGCATGACGACCGTCGTGAACCTCTTCCACAGTGCGTGCGCTTTGTCGTGCTGGTGACGCTGCTCGGCCTTGAACGAGTTGTCTACGTCCCACGAGATGGCCGCGCTAGGCAGGACGATCGACCTCTCTTGGACCGGCCGGAACTGCTGAAAATCTCCGCAGAAGAGGACGATGGGGATCCCCCCGAAATCTTGCCGCGATCCGCGAAGCCGGCGAAGCCGCTCGTTCACGGCGTGCAGCGTCCGCGCCCCGAGCATGCTCACCTCGTCGATGACGAGCACATCCTTCTCCTGCCAATCCATTCGAGACTGGCCGTGGATGAACCGCTCCGCCTGTTTCGGCAGCCGCACCCCGTCAAGGTCTTTGACCATGTTCGCGCCCCGCCCCTTGGTCTTTAGTGAACCCGCAGGCGGAGTGGATCGTGATGCCGTTGATCCGCGCCGCCGCAGTCCCCGACGTCGCCGTGATCAGCAGACGATTCGAAAGGCTCTTTTACTGAACAGCTCGACGAGTGCCTCGATGATTCGCGACTTGCCGGTACCGCCTCGCCACCGACGAACTGGCGCAGCTGGCAGGCATCGCCCCGTCGGTCTGCTGCATCAAATCGAGCTGGCGGCATATTATCAGAAAAGCGATGGACTGCCTCTTGTTCAGCGTCAGCCGTGTTGCCAACACCTTGCCCGCCGCGAGGAAGGAGGTTGATGGGCCAAACTGAACGTCCATTCCCGCCCCTGCGTCGATAGCGGTCTCGTCGGAGTCGGCCATCGTCATTTCGACCTCGTCCTCCCGAAACCGGTCATCACCCTTCGCACGCTGCGCGGCGATCGCTTTCCCAGGCGGCGGGCGTGCTTTGTATCCCTGGATCATCCTCTCCTCTCCTTCGAGGCACTTACCTGCTGCGACTTGATAGCCTTGACCTGATCCTGCGGCGGTAGTGCGGCCCCGGAAAATACCCGCCCTGGCATGCTTAACCGCCTCTCCTCGTTCGATCAGCGCCGTGGCCTCGAGCTCGGCCGTCGAGCGCAGCGCCGATTGCTGAAACCGACAGAGCTGCTGTATCATTGCCATGAGCTCCGGCGACTTGGCCGTCACCTGATTCGCTCCACTGCACCTCGGACGACGTCGATGAGCCGCGTTGCGTCTCCGATGCTGTTGGGCTGATATGTCGCTGCAGACTCCGCGCCCGCCTCGCCTGCTCCACCCTCCTCGACGTGTGCGACCGTCGGGTCGCCATCGCCGGACGAGGCTGCCCATTGCTTGGCGTCGCGTTTTGCGTCTTCGGCGGATCGTCGAAGCAGCTGCACGTTGTCGACCAGACATGATATTCTCGGGGCCATAGCGTCTCGAGCCCGCGCCCAGATGCTGTTGATCTCACCTGTTCCTTCGCCCAGGAAGGACTCCACGGCACGAACAGCGCAAGATGCTGCACGGCTGCCCTTCAGGGGGTGGGTTAGCCTCTCCGATAATGCCCGCTGACAGAGCAGTTGCCATACACACCTCCGGTAGCACGACTCGTCATCGTAGGTGAAGTCCTTGCTCAGGTAGCCGTCGAGGCAGACGGTAGCGTGCTTGCCCGGCCGCCTGAGCACCTGAACCCAGCGTCGTCCCGGCGCCCATCCATCCTCGAAAGACATCTCCCTGCCGCCCAGCTCTCGTCGTTGCCGATGCGTTTCAGTCTGACGATCGATATGTAGTCATACAGGCATAGGCCTTTCAGCAGCTCTCCCGGTGCTGGTACGCCTCGACGTGGGAGATTCTCAGGCCTTCTTCTTCGACGACGACCGACTCATCCAAGGTGTCATCCGTAGCCGCAGCGCCACTGGCTTCTCGGAGATGCCGCCATCGCCGAAAGACTTCCCAGTACAGCAGAGAACAGTTCAGGTACGCCCACGCGCTGCTGTCGGTGAACTCGGCCGGATATCCGAGAAGGTGAGCGACGACCTCGACCTGTGATAGCGGACGCTCCGTGAACACGCGGTTCGCCACTCTCATCAGGAACTGTCGCGTCCTGTTCCCTTGACAGGGTCATCGGTGGCAGCGTCTCCGCCACCGTCCCGCCCTCCGTTTGCCGTGCCATCACCTGTTGAGGCGGCCAGGAGCTCGGCCGCGGCCGCCACACGCTTCCACACCGGGTCCTCCACCTTGGTCGCGTAGTTCGTGACATAATAGATGAGGGCCATTGTCTTGCGCTGCGTCGCAATGAAGGAAATATCATGGTTGTGCCGGAGCCCGACAGCAATAGCCTCGTTCCATCGATTGACCATGCTGTGTGTCCTCCGGATCTGCAGCACCCCGTCTGCCGTGAGGGCGGTCTTGTCGACTAACCTCCATGGCGCCTTGAACCGGCAGAGGTCCCCTTCCGCCCTCCTTTGCCCAATGAATACTTCACACAGGTCGGGCTATGCGTGTGCACCTGCGTCGCGCCGGCACAGAAGTTGGCCTCCTCGATAAACGCGGCCGAGAACTGCGCGGCGTTGTCCAGCAGGAACCAATACCGCCCGTCACAGATCGCTCCGCTTGCACGGCGCAAAACTTTCCTGGTCCAGATCCTGCCTTGCACGTCAACCCGGCCCCACTTGGCCATCAGAAGAGTACTTCAGGCTCCCGGTGGCACATCTTAGGTAGGCATTCTTACCTCTGAGAAGACGCTATCGATGTATCGGACGATTCGCTCGCGATACGCCGCCTGATCCTCCCCGTGGATGTCGGCAAGCATCGAGCTGAGATGCGCGTTCCCGTGCAGCCAGAGCAAGCCGTGAACATGAAGCGCCCTCGTTCGTTCGTCTCCACGGCGCCATAGTACTTGCCGATGCGCCCGAATACCGACTCTTCACCGACCTTCACGTAATGATCGAAGAACAGCTTCATCTCGCGGTGGAAGAACACGGCCGAGCTCATGGGATCCGATATCGCCAGCCGTGCCCGCTTATACGCATCCCCAAGGCCTTCTAAGAACTCCTCGGCCGCGTCGGGATCGCGTGTGCGGTATGCCGCCAGTCGCAGCTTCACCGGGTTCGTAATGTCGTTCGGGTTGATGGTGAACCAGATGGCCGGCACGCCATATCCGACGATGAGCGACTGGATTTTCCGCCGCATATTGAGACGGACCTCTCTCGACATGGGCTGCCGGTGGCCGTAAAGCGAGAGGCTCCTGAGAAGCTCCTTCACGTCACCATCGGTCGTCTTACCCGAGCTCTCCAACTCGACCCTCGCCGCCGCTAGCCTTTCTGTGGTCATCGAACGCACGATGCGCTCTACCTTGCGGAAGTTCTTCCTCCCACACTCAACATGCTGACCCGGCGGTTCCTCGACCGCACCCCATGTTGAAGACGAGAAATGCGAAGATGTGGTGCAGTGCAAATCGACCACCATGGCGCCGGAGCACGATCTCGGCCCACGCCTGAAGGTTCAAGCTTCGAGACGATACGGGTCTCCGCGGCCGCCTCTGCCTCGACAGCCCTGCCTCGCAAGTTGGCCGTGACCTTCCCGCGTCGACCATGGTCTCTTCAACCAGCCTTGGTCCCCAACGCCAAATGGGAACAGGGTCGGGAACGTCCTGGCAAAGAAGGACGCCTCAAAGGAATCGGTAAACTCACCCCCGCGAAACCCGGATGTATGGCTCACAACCACCGTCGCCACGCCCCGAACCCCGGCTAGGGACCCGACGCTCTCGGCCCGCACGGCCGTCGTCGGCACCTTCACCAACAGCGTCACAGGCAAACTGCAGCTTCTCCACGTCCGCGACGTCTGGCGGTCCGTCGAGCGCGAACATGCCAGAAGACGTCACCTCGTTGATCGCTGGAACGTTCTGGTCGGGGCAGGCGTCACTTCCATCGCGAACCGCGCCTTCTCCGTTGGGCCCGTGACCTTCACCCTGGCCGCCGGCTTCTTGTCCTTGGTTGAGCAGGGCGAAGAGCTCCTCGATCTCCACCGGCCCTCCTCGTCCACGGCGCGTTCCGTGGGCGGCACAACGTGCGCCGTCCGCGCTTTCTCCCACCCAGACGGCTCGTTCCGCTCCATACGATCGCACACCGACGACGGTACCCCGTGTATCGAGTCTCCCCAGCTCTCCATCTCCGCCGCGTCGATCTCGATCTCGGCGTAGTGGGGGTTGTTCCGCTTCAGCCAGACAAGGGCCCTCTCGACCACCCGCCGCCTCACCGACAAGAGACTCGACAGGTCGCTCGGTGCCGGCTTCTCCGCGCCCTGCCACGAGATGTGGATCTCGTCCAGTGCTTGCAAAAGGGGGTGCGGGAGCACTTTGGTGGCCAGCTCCTGCACATTGTTCGGAAACACTGTGATGTGGCCCCTGACATGCCTCGGATACTTCACGCTCTGTCTCTGCCCGCCCGGAATGCTATATCTCGTGACAAACCCGTAACATGAGTTCAGCGAGATGAGCTTCTCTTCGACCGGCGTCAGTCCCTTGAGCTCATCGGGAACATGTGCTCGCAGCCAAGGCGACTGTGAAGGTGGATCGCCGGCGACAGGCTCCTGCGCGCCAGGCATCGGCCACACTCGGCGCACACCGACACGGACTCGCCCTCAGGAAAGCAACTCCGGCATGAAAATGGTGAGCGGCCGCCCTTTGGTACGCAACTTGACAGCCAATGATCCCATGTAATCTCCCTCAACTCTCCTCTCGTACACTTGCGGTAGCACACCATGCAGGTCCGTATCGGCAACGTGCTCGCATCGTGGAACGCCTGATAGAAGTCTCGCACCGTCGACACCTTCCTCTCGAGCGGTATTGGCGTGCACCACGTCTGATCGTTAGACAATCTCTCCTTCAAGGCAAAGTCTTCCTCCAAAAAGCGCAGCACACTCGCCAGGTCTTCGGCCTGCAGCTCCCGTCTCCTATGCCTTCCGATTCCACTTCGGACCTGTTTTATCGGGCGCCCATCCCGGCTAGGAAGACGGGCTCTCTTCTCCCGCCTCCGGGACTGCCTCTGTCCGCGCAGCGAGCCGTCCGCTGCCTCTGCTGCGCCATCGTCCACACCCACCTGTGCCCTTGGCCGCCGAACCGGTCCCCGACGGAGCTTGGGCAAACCCCATGCAATCGATGCTGCAAATTGCGCCGTTCGTCTTAGGTCTTGGAAAGTCGTATCCTTGGGCTGGATAGGTCGGAGCGTCGGTCCCTTTTCGAACGAACACCCGGGACACCGCCGGTCGCCGCCTTATCTCCCTGCCCGTCACCTTCAGGACCCCTCTCCTGGGGCAAAAACGGCCGATGAAGGGGCGGACTGTCAGAGCCCACTGCCCCCTGGTCTCCACGTTCTGTAGGCAACACGAACCTCGGAAGCGGACTCGGTGACTGACGTTGCGCGGAATTTCCGCTGCTGACCAAATTACGGGACTTCCGTGCTCTGCTTGACGCAAACCGCCTCGCGGCGGTCTTCTCGGCAGTGACTTTGCGATCGCCCCTGCATGCTTTCTCCATGCGGTTTCTTCGACCGCAGACTGCTTAGGCTGAATCAGCCGGAACGTTAATGCTTCATTCGCCACTGATCTGTATCTCCCGAACCGCCCCAACCTTGTCTCCCGTGCTCCGTGCCCTTCTCGGAGTTGCCCTGTATCATCTCCGCACCCCGAAACAGGCACTCCCCGTTCCTACCCTCTTCTCCATCCTCGACTGACAACGAACAGGCTCCACGGTGAGCGGCCGCCTCGCCTAGCTTCCTGCAGGACTGTCCGCCATGCTACTGCCTCCTCGACGTCGACTAGCGTGGATTGGCAACAGGCTAGAAAGTTTTGGCTCCGGAGCACTTCCACTTGGATAATCTCGCTTCTTGGCGTACACTATTTCTTTCCGAGTGGAAGCTTCCTAACGATCACTACTCTCATGGCCGTGGCATTTCTTCCTTATAATGCTTGCCTATGGTACCGAAGCGATGCAATACTACTACCCCTTTGTAATCCCCATTTACCCTCCTATGTGCGTCCACCGTCCCGACCCTCGGCTGGTCTCCACGTGCGACCTGCTACCCCAGCTTTGCCAAAGGCGGCCCTTCCATCGCCGTGCTCTCTTTGCGCACTCCAGCCAATCCCTGGCTACTGCCGACCTCCGGCACATGGGGTGGCCGCGCCAACCGCCCGCCGCACACTTCCAACCATACTCTCCGGCCCTTCCAACGCCGTCCCACCCACCTTGCGCATCAGTTGCTCCATCAATATCTGCCACTCCACCTCGTCGAGCAACAGCCAAAAGGCTGCCGGCGATAACATGTCCACGGTGTCCTCGTGCAACCGGACTACCCGGCTAGGTTTGCTCCCTCGCCACCACCAACGTCGCATCAACGGCCTTCATGCTAAAGCGACAGCCAGGATCCCCCTGCCTGTCCTCTTGTAGTCGCTAGCCACCGGAGTCTCGACTTGCAAACCCTCTTGGAGAGTTCTCGTGACCAACTCGCATCCTCCTCCTCAGCTCGTCCCCTATATCCGACTTCACCGTGTCCCAATAGTGGACTCGACACGGTCGGCACCCGCCTCGCTCAGCCGCACGCAATGCCCATCCAACTACCGACGACCGTCAAAAAGGGACCCCTGCAATACTACCATAACCTCTTTCTTTCCTTCACTCTCATTCGTTATTGTCGCCTTTGCTATCTACTCCATGCAACGATGACACCGAAGGGTACTGCTGGACTTTCTTTCTCCGCAGACTTACCCACACTAACCTTACCGTTCGCCGACCTCCAACTTCTCGCGACATAGCCATCACCCCTACTCAACTTCCAACCCCCGGCTCCCTACTTCACTCACGACCATAGAACCAGATGGTCGAGACTGTTCAAGAACCTCGCCAGCTCATTCCCGCATACCCCCGCTTCTAATCTATCACCTAGGTAGCATTCTCTGACTCTTAAGTCTCCCGACCCTAGCCGCGAGCCCTCTTTCGAGCAGCAAGAAAACCTGCTTTATAGGATGCCCACCTCCACTCTGCGTAACCCCTCATTTACACTTCCACGGTGACTACATCTGCCATGTTCTCACGATGTCGGCCTCCCAGCTCAACGTCGATACCTCGTCCTCCCGCGGCAACCTCTTGACAGCCAGAAAATGCTGGCGCCGACATGTCCATGATGGCCTTTGTCCAGCCCGGCTGCCCGTCTAGGTTCGCCTACCAGAATGAGCATCGTGTCAAAGGGCTCAACGCAGAAACCCTAGCGAGGGTCTTCCTTCCCACGCCCTCATGGCTGTCGACTCCGGAGTATGCAGCAATCCGGTCAGATACTGGCAATCCATCGACCTGCATCTTCTTCAGCCTTAATATTTCCATATACAACCAACAGATAATCTCCTCGGAATGGACCGAGCAATGGTTCTTCATGGTCGGCCGTGTTCATCCCTTTGCCCTGACGTGGGAAATCGAGCGACGTGATGGCTTGAGTCGGACGATGATAACATCACAGAATACACCGTCCCCGCGCTTATAGTCCGCGATCACAGCTACCAACCGTGAGTCTATGCTCCAAATCTCTGTCGCCACTGCCCTCCTGACGATATCCATAGAATTGTCACTCGCACCTCAGCTCGGTGGATACTTTCCCAACGATACAACCCATTGTCTCCTTCACGGGACCTGTCATCGGCTCCGGCCGCGACCTCCTGCATGGAAACTCGGCTGCGGCCCTTGACGACACCCAGCTGAGCTGCTGCGGCTTTGTCCAGCTCTCCACCTTTATTTGTCCTGGGATTCCCGGCAAAACCCCCTTCAAGGGCTTTCGCCCCTTCCAAGTTTTCGTCATCTTCCCCATTCACGCTAATCCTTGGACCTCCCTATGCAAGAAGATGACCGAGAGGCGCGACAGCCAGTTCCAGTCGAACGCTCTCTTCACCTGTACGGGCAAAATCGCCGGCTTACTGGATCACCAGATCATGAAACATGCCCCGGCTTTCGACCAAGACTATATCTTCATCGTCGTCCCCGACACGTGGACTTTCCACGACAAGGCCATGTCCGACCAGGCTTCTGCAACACAACTACTGCCGACGACACCCAAGAGCGCGGTCGGCAATCCTCGGACTATAGCGTTGCGTTGGCCAGGTTTACCTCTACGAAGAAACCCAAGGCCGCCCAAAGCCCCGCCTCCCCACGCCGCATGCTTCTGGCCCAGTCGATCCTTATGCTGGCATCAAGTCGGTCAATGCCCGATCCCTACCAAACCCCAACCAAGAGACCGCGACTTTCTCCCGAAACTTCCACCATAATCACCGACTGTGACGGTCAAGACTCCCCCAAATCCGATACCTCCTCCTTTCTGTCCCCGGAAGACCCCGCAGAGTCAGAGACGGACACCGAACAGGTCAATCACCAAGACACATCCGCCTCTGGCTCTATCAGACCTCCCGCGTCGATATCTTCCCGACCACTGCGCGCCCGACGTCCGCCCAAGAATATTCTCTAAACTTTAAAGCTTCAAACGAAACAATACAACATGACAACATGTCTCATCATCCTCAAAATCAACTGCCAAAGGCTCGAATAGCACATTCTCTTCTCTTCTTGTTCTCCTTTTCATGAAGACGATCAAGTCAAAACTTCCCAATATACTCCTTATTCTGTTTATACCTACGACTTATACCGGTAGCACATGTAAATTTTCCGAGCCTTCCACTCGCCCAGACATGCATTACCCACTCATCTCTCTTCAACCCTGCCGTCTCTCCACGCCCTTTGAGTTTGCGCCTTTTAAACAAAATCTCCCTCCAGCGGCCTAGCCTGCCTCCCCGACGCTCTGTCTCGGTTTCACTCACGATAATGCTCTACGTCTCTCGCCGTGTCTCGTATCTCGACCTCACTCTTCTTCCTGTCTCCTATCTACTGTCGCCAACTCTCTCTCTCTCTTCTGTAGCCAACTCTTCTCCGGTTCTCTTGTCGCCAAATTTCGTTCCGAAAGGCTTCTTTGCGCGAGCCGCGGCTGGCGAGCCTTCCTCTCGTTCAGCCCGAAGGGCGTTCTACTCAGTCAGAAAGATTCGAGCATAAAACCTCCTCTGATTGGCTAATTGGCCTGGCTTGTGCTCAACTCGTGCGCGGATTGGTCGGCCGATAACGTCACCAAATGAAGGCCCGCAAAAATACCCTGAGCGTTGACTAGGTAACTGGCCAGCTTGGCAGGCTCTCCAAGAGCTTCCAGTTCTTCCTTTCTTCCATCCATGCCATCAATTTACTGGGTCGCTAGGCACTCTTTACACTAACCTACATAGCGGCTGGTTCTCTTTCTGCCCAATCTATCAAACTAATCATGTTACTAACGGTTTATAGGTTCACCTATTACCTCGGCAGCCGGCCCACCTCCCAAGATTCTCCGGTTATTCTGTCTCTTCTAGCAGTCTGAAGGGTAAGAGGTGGATACATATACGGCCAGATGGAGGACGACATACCCCAGGCAGTTCGGAATTGCCATACCTGCAAGCAAGACCTGCCCGAAGTCGAATTTCGAAGCGTCAAGGACCCTACGAAGTTTACAAGAGACTGTGCTAGCTGTAGGGCACGCCGAAAGGAACGGGTAACCGAATCTCGAGCCGCCGTTGCCGCAATGCGGAATTTCGCCTTGAGGCTATCGCCACGCAGAGCCACGAAACGGACCGATTCTCTAGCTAACCTGACGCCTCCAAGGCGGGCTGCGCCAACGCCTGCGTGTGTGCAAGTCTTACGACCCCCTGCCACATCTACGTTATGCCGTGCCCTGGCGCCCGCACTCCAGGGACTGCCTAGACCTCTGCCGGGGCCATCTACCTCAAGCGCGGTAGAGGACCTTCCCACCCCTCCTACCCTTGGCCTGCCAACAGTAGTTCTGGGCACGCCGATTCCAGAAACGCCAATTCCTCAAGGCACTCTCCCATCGGCTTCTGTTGTGCAAGGCACGCCTATACCGAAGGAATCGCCTCGTACCCCTCCTTCATTACTGCCACAGAGTCGTCGCCGCGGCCGCTATACACGTCGAGTCAACATTAACCCCCGGCCACGGCCACAGCCTGAAGAGCGACAGTTCGATCAGATAGTTGATCCGCCTTTTACAGGGGACCTTGACTTGCCTGCCCTTTGTGAGGGGGATCGAGCCCTTGTGCGCGAGTTCTATACTGCCCTGAATGACGACAAGATGCATAGTTGCATTCGCTGCCAGGAGCGTTGGTTCGATATGAAGCGAAATAGCTTGAAAATCTGCAGCCGCTGCATTAGTCGAGACAGGAAGAAAGGCCCCAACGAGCCCTACTTCTTTAGCGCTGCGAACAACCTTGACTTTGGGGAAGTCCCGAGCGATCTACCCGATCTAACGATGGTCGAGGAGATGCTCATTGCTAGAGTTCACGTACATGTGAAGGTCCTGCAGGTACGTGGCGCTCAATATAAATATCGCGGTCATGTTGTCCACTTCCTTCGCAATGTTGGCAGGCTATTTGAAGAGCTCCCGGTCCTACCTGAAGAGCTAGATGTCGTCCTCCTGCGGCCTCCTAATATGGAGGGCAGCCCTCGCTTCCGGCAACAGTTTGCTCGCGATTTGCGGGTACGCCGCTCATGCCTGTTGGCGTGGCTGCACTACCTACAGCGCCACCACCGGGGCTATCGCGATATCGTCGTGAGTCAGAATCGCTTGCACCGGCTTCCTCTTGATGGCAACATAGTTGATTCCATTGCCAGCCAAGTGGCTGACATACCTGACGGCGAGGTCCCCAAAGGCCCCGTCGAGGAGGCTGTGGAAGAGGATCCTAGCGATGCCGATGCATCAGCGATCCCGAATTTGCAGGTTACCGATACCGAATTGAACGCTCTGCAGTCCCGATTTCTTGATGGTACCCCTAACCCTGAGCGTATGACTGATGTGGAGCATATACCGTGTAACGCGCAGGCTCACCACCAGATGCCGCTGCCTTCAGTTCGCAGGACCCCCATCGACGAATTCAACCGTTCCCAGCCGCTGCTAACGCTTGCATTCCCTACCCTCTACCCTGACGGCAAGGCCGACTTCGTGGAGCCTCGTTTACGGAGCATCACGTTCCAGGACTACCTTGCCCATGCGATGAGATGGCATGACGGACGTTTCGCCCGCCATAAGACGTGGCCTTTCGTCGCCCTCAACACGCTGTTACGTGCGCAGGTCCGAAAGCGAAGTGACTACCTCGTCAAGCAACGCGACAGCCGCCGTCAGCCCCTTACACGCGCCGACCTAGAGGAAGCAATGGCTGAGCCTGACGAGCCGGAGGCTCAGGTCCTGATCCAGTCGATCACGCGCCAAGCCGCAGTAATTAGGGCACCCGGCCGTATTGGTATAAACAAAGGAAGGAGTTGGAAGCATATGCCTATAATCTAGGCAAGCCCGGCCTTTTCGCTACTGCAAGTGCAGCCGATTACCACTGGGAATCCCTATACCGCCATATGCCTCGATTTGACGAGTGGCAAACAGCTCCTGAGGCGGCGCGGATGGCTCTATCCCGGCAACTACTGCGAGACAACGCCCACATCGCTGCGTACCACTTTCATAAGCGTTATGCGCTGTTTAGGCTATTGGCTTGAAGCAGAAGTTCAACCTAACGGACTCTTGGGGCCGCTACGAGTGGCAGGGCAGGGGTTCCAGTCACCACCACGGCCTATATTGGCTAAGTGGCCACCCAGACTTAGATCCTGACAACGATCAGTCCCGGAACAATTCGCTCGCATCTGGGGATACCACGTATCTGCAGTGAACCCAGAGCCACAGCGAATACAGGCTCCTGGGGAAGGGAACCCTGATCGGTAATCTACTGGAACATCCCTTACCGTTCAGTTCCTATCGATGGTAGTCAACCGCGTGCAACGCCACCGCTGCAACAACTACTGCATGCAGCTCAATAAGCATACCAAGCAGGTGGAGTGCCGCTTTGGATTTCCTCACGGCCAGCGCCTACTAGCCTCCTTGACAAGGTTCCTCACTCTAAACACTGGAGCTTTAGGGGCGAGCGGAACGATGGCCAGATTAACCACTACAACCGCTTGCTTACCGTTGCGTGGCTAGCCAATACAGATGTTTCGCCTTGCACGAGTCTACAGCAGGTAATCGATTACGCGGCCAAATACTGCTCCAAGTCGGAAAAGAAGAGCGAGTCTTTTGCCCAGATTGGGAAGGCCCTGATGCCCCGGGTCAAGGACCACAACCCCTTGATTTCCTTCACGTCAAAGCTCCTCAATCAGCTGGTTGCGGAGCGGGATTACTCGAAGCAGGAGGTCAGCCACTTGCTCCTCGGCCTGCCGTTACAGGAAGGGTCACGAACTTGCCTGTACGTCGACTGTCGTAATCCTGACAGGCATTCCCGCTCCCTCCGTATTGACGGCGATGAGGTGGACGAGGCCCCCAACGTTTACGAAAAGTACACTCAACGCCCGGAAGCCCTAGCGGACCTAAGCTACGTCTCCTTCCTGAAATGCTGGAATTTCCGCCCTAGGGACCCTTCCAAGTGGAAGCAATGGCAGCCAGGCAACATTAACGGCAGGCCTCGAGTGCTGGTTTACTTTCCTCGCTATCAGGCTGATCCAGAAGGTCAACAGTGGTCAGATTACTGTCGTGTAAAGCTAACATTAAACCACCCACATCGGCGGGTTGATGATCTCCTCACAGTTGACGGCCAGCTTTTTGGTTCTCACGCTGAGGCCTTCTCCTATTGTTGGCAGCATCACAGTCATGGTGATGACCATTACGGTCGGCCAAAAGAGGCTCGATTACAGCCTCAAGATGATCAATACGAGGCTCTGCCTGTGGAGGAAGAATTTGATGACGAAGACTGGATTCGCCTCGCCGCCCTTTACCTGACAACTCCCTTACCCAGGAAGATCTTGACCTACTTGGCCGCCGCGATATCGACATCAATTACGACTGGACACAGCATGTGGGTACTTATCCGGAACTCCGAGACGGCTACTGGAAAGACCTTATCGCTAGCCACCCCATGGCCAACGATGTGGAGGTCCTTGGCCCTCACTGGCGTAATACGCTGAATACGCAACAACGGCTCGTGTACGACACATTCATGGGCCACTTCCAGGCGCAAAATCCTGCTCAAATCCTTCTCCACGTTGATGGTGGTGGTGGCACAGGCAAGTCGTTCCTTATCAAGGTGCTTTCTTCCCATCTTCAGGCAGCCGCCCTACCGAATCCTAGCCCTATATGCCGCGTGGCGCCAACAGGCGTTGCGAGTAACCAGATACAGGGCAGCACCATTCATTCGTTGCTGCGCCTCCCAGTAGGCGGTACTTTCACCGACCTTCCCCCGGCCGACGCAGCCGCCCTTCAGTCCCGCCTACGGCACATCAAATACCTCGTTATCGATGAAAAGAGCATGCTAGGGCTTGAGCAGCTCGCGCGGATCGATTCCCGTTTGCGACAAGCCTTTCCACAGCGTAACCTCGAGTTCTTTGGTGGTGTGAGCGTTGTGCTTGTGGGCGATTTCTTCCAGTTACCACCAGTCCGACAAAAGCCCCTGTATTCGACTAGCACCGGCCTGTCTTCGTTGGAAAGGAGAGGGCAGGTGGCCTACCGCCTATTTGACCGCACCGTCTTCCTGACCACGGCACAGCGCCAGGCTGGTGATGATCAGGCCCAGTTCCGTCAGGCGTTGCAGGAACTGCGTGATGTAAAGTTATCTATACCATCCTGGAACCTCCTTAGCAATCGGGTACAGGCCAGGCTACCGCGGAGCGAGCTTGACGGCTTCAGGACCGCTTTGCGAGTGTATTCTACAAAGGCACGGGTCAACCAATACAACCACGAGCATATGGTGCATCTCAACGCCCCGGCAATACAAGTGGAGGCAAAGAATCACGGCAACGGCGCTGGGCAGGCACCAAGCAACAATGCTGGCAATCTATCTAACAAGTTCCCTGTTGCTAAGGGCACCAGGGTGATGCTCACGACTAATCTGTGGCAATCAGCTGGCCTAGTTAACGGTGCTCAGGGTACTGTATACGATATCGCCTGGAGCGCAGGCGCCGATCCATTGGAAGACCCCCCAGCCGTTATTATGGTGGACTTTGATAGCTACGACGGACCGCCGTATCTAACAACTAACGAGGGCAGGAAAATCTCACCCCATCCTGCCAGTCAGGCGGGACTTCCTTGTGGGCAACGAGACCTGCGCTCGCACGCAGTTTCCCCTAATCGTGGCGTTTGCTATTACTGTTCACAAATGCCAGAGCCTAACAAAGGATAAAATAGTTACTGATCTCGCTACACGCGACTTCCAGGCCGGTATTAGCTATGTTGCCGTCTCACGGGTTACCTCGCTCAAAGGCTTACTCCTTGAGGCGCCGTTCGATCGTCAGAGCCTCTATAACCACACGCCGACGGAAGGTTATACGCCTGCGTTTCCTACGTACTGCATTCACGGCTAACTATGAGACAGGGATGAAGATGCGCCTCGCTGACCAACAACGGCGTCAGGGTCAACAGCTGAGCGATCCACTGTATCCACCACTCTACCGTGACTAAACGTCGTCTTCCTACAAGCTACAGGGAAGGGGGTACGATATAGGTTATAGTTAGACTGGGCCTGCCAGGAAGTAGTTCGAACGGCTGGTTAGCCGCTGAAGGCGGAAGGGGGTTCTAGTGGGTACCCTTAAGAAAGTCGAGTGCAGGTATACGATATTCACCCTTCGGGCTGGATATTCAGCCGTTAAGCCCCTTGCATTGGCAACTTAACGGGTGTTCGAAGTATTTTAAGGAGGTAGTAATCACGTCTAGGAGGGCTAGAATTGCAGCCGCTAGAGCTACTCGCACAGCATATACCAAAGCCGCCAAGCACCATGCAGTCGAAGCCAGAAGACTTGCCAATTCAAAGGACCTATCCGTGGCTATCAAAGCAAAAGAGGAGGCTGGCGCAATCAGAAAGCTCAAAGAAAAAGCATCTCGCGAATTGTGGGACAAGACTTTGGAGATGGACCAAGTGACTCGCTTGCGCAAGGAGGAGATTGTGTCAGACATTTGGCTCCACACGGGTCAGAGATGGCATCAGGCAATTGATGAGAATTATCTAAAGAACAAGAAGTGAACGAACGAACGCACGGAGTTGTGCAGCTCTTTATACGCAAATGAAAGGTCCGTCGCGTGATTACGCAGTACCGGTAGTGGTTGCCTAGCAGGCAACAGCGGCGTTGCGAGTAACATCGCCACTTCATGAATAATCATCCTAGGCAGGCTTGATATGCGACAAGATATTTATGACTCCGGTCTATGTGCGAAATGTATAAGTCCTTTCGAATAAAACACGACCACCAGAGGAAATGGCACCTCGCTTGAGGCTTGTTGGTAGGAGACGATTGCGAGTAACGTGCAGTTCCTTCAGCGCAAACCCAGACGTTCTCACAAACATGTAGGGCGTTGACGTGCTTTTTCCATTTGTTCTTCCCCCTAAATGTGCTGCGGCAGCCTGCAGCTCGGAATAGACAAGGGAAGAGCCAGGCGTCGATGTCAGCACCTTTCTCGAGTAGCATCTGGACCACCTTCTCGTGTCCGTTAAGTGAAGCAGCCCAGAGAGCATTGCCGTACCTTTCACTCTGAGTGTTGACGTTGGCACCATTCTCGAGCAGCATCTGGACCACCTTCTCGTGCCCCCCATATGAAGCAGCGCAGAGAGCATTGCCATCCTTAGCGTTGACGTCGGCTCCCTTCTCAAGCAGCATCTGGGCCACCTTCTCATGTCCTTTAAGTGAAGCAGCCTGAAGAGCATGCCGTACTCTCCGCCTTGGGCATTGACGTCGGCACCATTCTCGAGCAGCATCTGAGCAACCTTCTCGTGTCCTCCACATAAGGCAGCCTGAAAAGCATTGCCGTGCCTTTCACTCTGAGAGTTGACGTCGGCACCCTTCTCGAGCAGCATCTGGACCACCTTCTCGTGTCCTTCAAGGGAAGCAGCCTGAAGAGCATTGCCGTCCTCTCCGCCCTGGATGTTGACATCAGCACCTTTGTCGAGCAGCGTCTGGACCACCTTCTCATGTCCTTGAGTTGACGCAGCTTGGAGAGCATTGCCGTATCGCCCGCCCTGGGCGTTGACGTCGGCACCCTTGTTGAGAAGCGTCTGAACTGAACGGCATAATCCCGCAAGTGAGGCGTAATATAGAGCTGGTGCGATTCGGTACGGAATATACGGACCACTTTGTGACAAATAGTCAGGCCTGTACAACTGACAGCATTTTTAGAGTAACATCGCATACAAGGAAATCTATGAGAAGTGAATGAACTCTTGCGCTGCTACACCGCTACTACAGCGTGGTCCATCCAGTATTGTGCAGAATATTGGGCCAACCAGTATGACTGCCTGAGTTCTGTAATCGGAAGAAAGTGATCCATATCCAGTAAGTACGCAAGGCAGACTTCTGCGATGGAAGCTCTTGCATTAGTCTGTTCGAAGTGCTCAGCGATGTCCGCCTGTAATCTGTCAGACATCAAGTACTCCTTGACTGAGAAATGTGCAAGCTGCAGCTGCGTCACAGTCTTTTCGCTGCCCTGTTTGTCTCTCGTTACGGACACGAGGCTGGAACAATATCTTGACACCTCCTCTGGAACTGGCATTCTATTTTTGCGGTCAAATCGAGGTTTCGACGTGGTATCTAATGCGATCGCGTCAACGACTTCTCTGATAGTTAATGGTCGTTCGGAAAATGTTAAGAACTGCAAAATCTGCTGTTTTCGGTACCAGACGTGAACTGCTTTGCTGCTTGTTCGAATGATTCGCTAAAGACCCGTAAGACTGCCAGCTTGGCGCTGTGGGCAGCCGTTTTGTCGCAAGCAATTTTCGTGGCCGCTTCGAGGATTGAGACTGGCGCGTGCTCAGTGGACTGGGCTGAGTCGAGGAGATTCGGGGCTTCTTCCAGCTGCGCTCCTTCCGTGACGGCAGCTTCAAGCGTTTCGGTGGACGAGATTGACTGGGCCAGCTGCTGGGCCGCGGGAAACGAGTCTTTTCGGCGAGCTTCCGTCGGGTAGCGAGGTCGGAGATGCGATATGTGAGCCGCTGAATTTGGCGGCGATCGTATGCCTTGTCTCGAGGCATTGGAGTCGACATGCGAACCTGAGGCTGGTGCCATGGCCGCTGCCGGCGCTTGCGCGCGGCTCAATTGGAGTTTTGTCAAGAGCACTTGTTAAGCGAAAGTATGTGAGAATAGGCTACTTTCTTAACACTTGCGTGCCAAGAAAGTAAAAATACAAGGAAGGATGCGTCGCATTGACGATGGAAACATTGGGCTGGTCCAGGGTATGGCCTTGTTTGCCCTCAGGTGCGGGATCATCTTCCCCGTACTTGTGACGCAGTGCTCTTTTATGGTCATTCATGGCGTCGATATTCGGGTATGCTCTGTAACAAAAAAAAGAATTCCAAGTAATTTTTGTTGATATACCGACGTGATTCTGGTTACTCGTGATGGAAATCGTTCTCGCAGGAGGGTGCTGTGGGGAATCCAGCCCTGGCAGCGGAGGTCGCGCAGGCCCGCTGCCAGTCCGCGGTACTTCTGTCGGGACCCTCCGAAGTACTCGAATGTCTGCCCATCGACGCGCCTAAACCTAAAATGGGTTTTGCAACACTGTCCCCTCTCGCCCACCGTACTAATGTGCCACCGTCCACCGTTCTCCACATAAGCGATGCGCTCTCGCGGCCTCCTCGTCAGACTATTATTGATTGGCTGCCGGTAAGTATCTTACCTCAGCTTGCAATCTGCCCCCGCCCTCGACCTTCCCTTCACGACCACCACTTGGTCAAATGAAATACCTCAGCACAAACATACCGAACAGAGCGGCAGAAAACAGGCATCCGCAATGCCTCGCGGCTGGTACCTCGCCCAGGGCCTAGTCCCACTCGGCTACAGCAGCAGCGACGACGACGAAGGCCCTTGTGAGCTGCCAAACGGTCGACTTGTCTGTGGACCTCATGGATTGGTGCGTTGTGGTATATGTTGCAGCGACTACAGCTTTATGGACGATGTCCTTGGTGAGACATCGAGGACAACGAGGAAGATGATGAGGATCATGACGTGGCTCCTTTTGCGCCGCCATCCACCATCGCCATCCCTTCCCTAGGATCTGACGTGATGAGGGGCACTGGTCTGGTGTTCCCCTCCAAGTTTCGACATCCCACTAGCCCCTGCGACCGATGGAGCTGTTTCGCGGCAGGGTTCGTTTCATGAATATCGTCAGGTATGAAGCTTTTCTTCTTCGTTACGTACTTTCTCGTGCCTGGCTAACCCGCGGTCCGTGATCACAGGTGCACCTACCCCAACGACAAGTCCATGCTTCTCATCATGACCGACGGGCATGCCTTAACAACGGCCAATCAATCCGAAGGCAGGTTGGGCATTTGTACAGGGCTTCATATTGAGGGCCAACCGCTCGTGGTCTCAGGTCGTCTGGAAAAGCAGGGCCCTTGGGGTGATGACGGCATCAAAGCAGCAACCGGGCTGAGCTGCGAGCTGTCATCGCCGCCCTGCGTTTCCGACACTGGCCGGGCGAGGGCTTCAGTACAGTCATCATCGCCACCGACTCTGAGTACGTCGTGGAGGGCTCGACACAGTGGGCGAAGGCTTGGGTGCAGAACAATTGGAGGACGAAAGGTAAGAAGGAATTGGCGGCGGCAACGTCAAGAACAAGGACTTGTGGGAGATGCTCTTGGGGAGTGTGAGAAGGCCACCGTAATGGCCTGGTCATCCAGTTCTGGAAGATCCCACGCCAGTGGAACGCTCTCGCCGATGAAGGTGCGAAAAATGCTGCCGCCGCAGAAGAAACGCCTGTCGAGTGGAAGGATTGCCTGGGCCTCGCAATATGAGGGAAGGTGACTAAAGTGATATTGCTCTGGCAAAGCCAACTCTGTGAACCTTGACGTTTGGGTCCGCTGTCTGGCTACGTAAACCTCGTCATCATCAAAGCGAGCGGGGAGACGACGCGCACGGTTTGGCCGGCCTCCTGGCGAGTCAGTGGGAATGGACGCTGCTTCAACCGGCTCGAGGTCGACCAAGGTAGCTTGACTCATCGTCAGTGTTGTCATCTCCGCGTAAATGCCTTCCAGTCCTCAAAGTGCTCTGAGAGATATTCCATCCCTACCAACACCTCCCACAGGTGCCCATGGCCGTCAGATTTGCCCCAGCCCTGGGTCCGCATTGTCTGAAGGTATATTGGCTTGAGAATCGCATTGACTTCACCAAGTACGCGCCAATCCTCATTCGATAATATGTCAGCCGCCGGGATGCGTTTTGCCTCATCTTGTTCGCCTTCAAGTGCAAAGATGAATGCCCGAATGTCCGTCCGATTCCTCAAAGCCCTCTCGATCATCATGTATGTGGGCTCCACCGAGTCTCGTTGTTCAGGATGACCTCCAGTTCCGCAGTTGACTCTTCGCAAAGCCGATGTTCCTCATACTCTTCATCCTGCGCAATGCGATTGAAGTGTTCGCTCCGCTGTGGCGACGATCGGATGAACTTGACAACGTTATGAAGTTTCCCGATGGGCCCTTTCGCGCGCCAGTGGCCGAGGTCCTGCTCTGGAAGGCCTCGCATGCAATTGATCTCGGATTCGAGTTCGAAGGACTCTGCATCTTTGTCGTAGAAAGGCCCGCGCAACAAGATTGAGAGTGTGCTCATAACAACGCATCCGGCGTGCCTTGATGTCAGCGGTTCTCATGGATGAGTCCAGCTGCTTGTACATGTAGTGCAGGCAATGATCATTTGTGACTAAGTTGTCAGAGACAACACAGCCGACTCGCCCCCGGATCTCCCAGTCCTGGACGATGCCCACGAGTGACGCAGCAAGGTTCTTTCCGCTATGGATGCCGAATTGACGTCGAAGTGCAAGCAGCCGCGACTGCTGGCGTGCCCCTGGTCGATGAAGTGTGCGAGACAAGCCACAATCGCAAAACGATTCGGCGACGTCCACAGGCCAAAGCTGAGGTGTATCGTCGTCAAAGCATCGCGCAACCCTACCTTGATGAAGTTAGCGAAAACCTACGAGGGGAGGTAGGAAAGTCGTCTCCGGGGATTGAGCCGACAGCTCGCCCTTGCGAGGCCTTGCAAGCGCTGGGTGAAGCCTACTGTGACAGGATTTTCTCGATAGCCTAGCTCAGCGTCCTGTGCCCCACCGGGACCTGAGCGGCCTGACGGCGCTGGACGGAAAATACACACACATACCCGTTGGTCAAAGGCAGGCGCGGCTGACCAAAAACGTTAAGTTGGCCCAAAAATCCGGGACAGCACAAAACCCCGGGACAATCTTAGAATAGTGGAAAGTGGCGAAGACACTTGGTTGAGCTGCTGTGGCCACCAAGATCAACGGGTAACGTCGCCCTTTGCCTGCCCTCTTCGCGAGACTGTGGGTGGAGAACTAGGTGGGGCAGCCAACTAAGTGCGTTAGTCAGGAAGAATTTCAGGCGAGTCACGTGACATGATGTGGTTGCCTTCTCAACTGTCTCTAGCCTTTTCGTAACCATCGTTTCCACGAAGGTTGTCGTCACCATCAAAAACACACGTTTAGCAAGTTCCAACCAACATCACTACCACATGCAGGAAACAAACAAAATCGAGGAGCTAGAGGCGACTTCGTGAGGCGGAAGAACGCATTGCAAGCGAAAAGCAACGCGCCGAAGAAGCAGAACGAGCGTCAACAAGAGCGAGATCGTGCCGAGAAGGAGCAGCAACGCGCCGAGAAGGAGCAGCAACGCGCCGAAGAAGCAGAGGAACAGCAACGCGCCGAGAAGGAGCAGCAACGCGCCGAAGAAGCAGAGGAACAGACGCGACCGACCACATTCGACGAGTACATCGCTGCTTGTCATCACCACGTCTTTTCCCAGTTCACGGTGGAAAGAGACCGCAGGCTTACGTCAAGGGTTCCATCACCAACCCTCGAAACAAGCTGTGCCTACTAGTCTTGAGCCTTGGCCACGGTTCATGGAACAGCGGGGAGCATTTTCGATACTCTCTACGAATGTCTGCCCGTCGGCATTCGTGTCTTCGAGAAAAAACTTCCTAGCCGGTCTAGGAAGGAGAGTGGCGCAACGATCGATAGCAGATGAGAAGACGCTGGAATACTTCATGCATAATAGTGTCGAAGACCCTGTCAGAGTCATCATGGAGCAACTCAGGCAGATTGACGAGGTGTGCGACGCATTCGACATGGGAAACGGGATCGTCTTCGAGAACCATCCTCACGCCATCAGCGACGTCGCAGAGGAAGTAGTCGCCCGGGAGAACCCGTCAACACCGCCGCAAACACGGACCACCGACGAGATCTTCATCAGCTGCGGCCCGACCAAATCTGCATTTATCGGTCTGGTGATGACCCATCCCCGAGAAGCGGACGATGATCTATGTGTCCGAGTATAAGGCACCCCATAAGCTCACAGCTCCGCATCTCCGCGCCGGATTACGGCCGATGAATATCTACAAGGAAGTCGTCAATCGGAAGACGATCCCGCCATCTGTGGACCCGGACGGCCGTTTTGAATATCACGCCGAGAGACTGACGGCGTCTGCCCTCACACAAACGTATCACTACATGATCGAGGGCGGTCTCGAGTACGGGTTGCTGACAACTGGCGAGGCGACCGTCTTCCTCAAGGTGGACTGGGCCGAGCCTGAAACGTTGTATTATCACCTGGCAGAGCGGGCCGGAGGTGTTGGCTCATCCAGAGCATATGCAGTCTAGCTCCGCGGTGGGGCAGTATCTCGCGTTCAGCCTGATGGCGCTAGGTAGGCCGGGCGGACGGGTGGAACACGGGCAGGATGAGCGTGATCGGGCGACGGCGAATCTCAACAGGTGGGCGGAGGATTTCGAAACGACACTGCGATCGATTCCAGAGAGCGACCGAATGGCATCGAACATCGCATCCAGCTGGGCACCTACAACATACGAGGACTTTGACCGGTCGCCGATTACGCGGCGGGAGGAGACACCGTCGAGGTAGAATAGGCGACGAGCGCAACACAATTGCGACTAGACGAGATCAGTCGGAATCATCGGACGACGAGTCGGGATATCGACCTCCGGATACGCCGAGCCCCTCTGAGCGGCAAGGACGACGTGGACAACGCGGACAACGTGGACGAGGCGATGCAAATGTACCTCGAAGAAGTCAACGAATCCTGGCACGCCGGCCCCGCCAAGCTAGAAAGCACGGTGCTCGAGTGCTTTCAAGGTGACCTTCTGTCGTATGGCTACACGTTTGTGTGCAAGGGCACAGTGAAGGCCTTCATCCGAGACCTTGAGCATGAAGCAACCGTCTACAAGCGCCTAGAGCGGGTTCAGGGCGTTAACGTACCTGTCTTTCTCGGAGCCGTAGACCTTCGGCCGCTGAAGAGGACCTACTACTACGACCATCGGGTTTACGTCGTGCACATGACGTTTCTTTCATGGGGAGGAGACATAATTGACGAGGCCAAGGTCGCAGCCAGCACGAGAAGAATCCTTGAGGCCAAGGCGCTTGCATCCCTGCGGGCGATACATGAGGAAGGTGTGGTGCACAAAGACGTGCGAAGCGCCAACATGCTGGTCAACAAAGAGACGGACGGTGATGATGATCGACTTTGAGCGTGCTATGTTGCTTGAACTAGTGCGACGGCCACTTGCGCAGCTGGTGCCCAACAAGAGAAGATTGGACTCGGGCAGTACGACAGGTCCAGGAAGGGCAGAGTATGCAAGCGGCGAGGTGCGGGAAGTTTTGGATTCGCAGAGGATACTCTGATGGTGAGGACAGCATTCCTGGGGATGAAGGACGGCCATAAATGAGAAAGGACGTTTATGATCGAACGTGATGACGATGGGCGACGAATGCGTCTACTACTACTGGATAAAGGGTACGCTGTAATAGTATATTAATATGCGGAGAGGCTGTGTGGTATTGATAGCTGGGTGATTACCGGAATAGTGGTGTACGATGCAAAGAGGCAACAAACCTCAGGGCTGCCGTCAGATCAGGCAATTGATGAGAATTATCTGAAGAACAGGAGCTAAATGAACGAACGCACGAAAATGTGCAGCTCTTTATACACAAATGAAAAGTCCGTCGCGTTTACGCAGTAGCGGTTGCCTAGCAGGCAACAGCGGCGTTGCGAGTAAAATCGCCACCTTATGAATAATCGTCCTGGACAGGCTTGATATGCGACATTCACCCGGCTTCAATGCTAACAAGTCTGCTGCGCCAAAATAAAATAATATGTCTGATCATTTGTACGATAGAGCGCACATCGCAGGAGGGTATCACGTGCGTCAGCGGGAACAAAGTTTACCCGACACGCACACAACCTATCAAACCTCACAGCATGGTCTAGATAGCGAAGAATAACAAGAACAACACGATCATCGATCAAAGACCCAACTGAGCCTCAGTTAACCTATCCACACTGATCAGTTGTTACCTTGGCTGGTAACCTCAGAGCAGCAAGATAGAAGAGACTTCCTCAACGCATCCTCACGATCTGTGGCGCTCTGCGAAGAAAGAAGTGCTACAACGCGAGACTGACTACGAAGACCCGACCGGCGCCCACTCTATTCAGTCAACCGTGCCTAGTTGTTTGCCTCAGCCGCTGACCTCTTAGGCGTGCCCTATCGCACATACAAATCTCTGGTATCCCGCTTGATTATTAGCTTCATTGATCACTCTCGATCAATTTGACCTCTCTTGACACCTTCTTGCCCTATTCCTCGCAGATTTTCCTGTCAAGCCCCATCCGACATCATGAGCAGCAGCGCAAGCGGCAGCGCGAACGCGAACGCACCGGCGCTCGACATCAACGAATTCCTCGATATTGCTGAATTCAACCGTGGCCTCGCCACAATCTTCAACATGGACCTCTTCAACACCCCAGTCAACGAGACTTCCGATGAGATCCACTATAATACCTACGTTCTCGCCCGCATCGTTGATTATAAAGTCTCCTCAACATGTCAAGGTCTCGAGCTGCTTGGATCATTCAAGAAGACTTTGAGGATTGGGAGGAAGACGACTTCAAGAAGGTCGATCAAGGGTCCGTAAGGTCCTACGGAATACCCTAAGGTTCAGAGGAATCTATACAGGAAAGCTGAACGCAAAGATCACGGCATTCTAGTAAATCTGAAGAACCGTGACCGACTTCCTGAGTGGGATGAAGACGATCTTCGTGATGCCATCTTATACGAAAACGGCCTACCGACGCCAACAAGAACTCCTCAGACGTTCGCCATCGCTATAACAACCCCAGCACCAACCCCAGCACCAGTCACTCCCGATCTAAACCTCCCGCAAGACCCCCCCAATGACCAATCCCTACCCCTGTCACGATCGAATCAACAGCAGCAGGAACTTATGATCAGACCAGCTATCGACCGCGAAGCTTACCGGACCGTGCCCCCAGTCCAGGTCCCCAATGAAGACCTCGATCCTGCCATCGCCAACCAGTTTTCTAAGCTATGGGATCGAAAGCTCAACTATTCAGGTGACGCCTACGATATCCTAGATGATAAGATCCGTTACTTTCTCGATGCCTGCCTCACAGCAGCATCAAACCGTCACAATTCCACGCTTTGTTCTCAAATATCCTCACGAAGAGCAAAGAACTTCTTCGTGCATCAAGTCAGCCGCGATTCAACGTTCGCGGAGATGTATCAGAAGATGAAGCAGCACTGATACGGAAGTCAATAGGCAACAGTATCACTGACTGGACCTCGATCAATTTCACACAGCTTCGGAAGGAATCTCCGAGAAGCCTCTGTGAAATCCTCCAGGCTCTTCTTGACAAATTGCAGCTATGCCAGAAGCTCTTGGGAATAGCTATGGCGGCGAAGACCAGCTAATTTCAACGACAATTCGAGCATGCCGTGGCGTGCCTGAATTAGAATTCGCCCTCTTCGTGCCGGCTAAGACGAGGACTATCTTCACAGCTAAGATCGTCATCACAACCGTCAGCCAAAGACAGCCCGGACAGCCCAGTCAATATCTTCAAGATCAAGACCAATTCTTTACTGACCGCCGCTATCAGCACGGCGATGGAAGGAATGCGCTTTGGCAAAGCTGGGGTAGCAGGTCGCACGTGGAGACCAGGCGAGGCCGGGACGGTGGACGCATAGATAGCATGGTAACGGGGAATATTGTCGCGAAGACCATTGCGCCACGCAGGCAAAAGTGGAA
>NW_025408696.1:0-88061 GCF_020360975.1 Hirsutella rhossiliensis | reverse complement strand
CCTAGACGTAAAGCTACTACATTTCAATACTAATGCGTAACACCTTAAGCCCGGCGCCCTCTTGGTTGGTATGGATTTATTCCGCCGGAGAAGGTCCCTATAGGGCCTAGACACTCTGGCTATTGACGGTTCGATACACTGATGCATGACACCCAAGCCCCATATCATCTTACGCTGCGCCAACCATTCCACTGTTCGCTCCATGACAGACCTGCTTGAAGGTCAATTTCTCCAAGTGTTCAGCATCTATTCCCAGCAACTGAAGCGCGATGTGTCGAAGTTGAAGCGTGGTTGTAGTCATTGATGGTGGTTGGTACGCCGATTGTGTTCTCTCATGACGCTGTTCCTGTTGACGGGCGGAACCCGGGTGTACCCTGTTCGCCCAGGGGTGCCTCCAGCCGGCTTCGAACCGACCCCTCTGCGACGCAGAGGCTCCAGACGTGTCACCACTACGCCCAGGCCGCCCTCTTGGTTTTGCGGGTGTGAGCTTGCGGTTTGAAATTAAGTGGGTCGCTGCAAGGACAGCCAATGAGAAATCAGCTAACCCAGACCAAGACCGACTGAGCTGCTAACTCAGACAGACCTAGACCGACCGCCCGCGAGCCTGAGGAACCCAGACCGACCGCCCGCAGGTGCCGGTCTAGGTCTGTCGGTTTGTTAACCACACTGGTTGGCAACGCGGCGTTGCCAAACCTCCCCACTGCAATGATAAATCCAGCAACGTGCGCCAGACTTGACTTGAAACCCTGTAGCGCTTGCAAAAGGCCACTCAATCCAGCGCTGACTTCAATTCAAGTAAGTCAAGTTTGAGGTGTAACTTGATTACTTGAAATGAAATCACCTGTCAACTTGATTAACTTAATTGAATTGATATATTTGATATACTTGATATCTGAGGTCAGGTCACGTTCAGGCATAGGTATCAACATGCCTCTCGTCGCGAACTGTCTTGAGGAAAAATTGACGGGGTGAAACCGTGCTATGCTCCACTTTATTTGGAGCACTAAAATTCGCCCCACCTATGGGGATGCGATACGCGTAGACCCCGATCTGCACCGAGACACATTTTCTGCAAAGCAAAAACACGCGCGATTTGCGACTTCTGCTGCGCCCCAAGGATAAGGTTACCACCTGCGACTGGTGCGATGGCTGGAAGCCTTCATCACATACCCTACAGCTTGAGTCGATAAACCTGGAAAATATCATTTCAAGTATATCAAGTATATCAAGTTCCGGGCATCATAAACTTACTTCCTTGAAATAAATTCAGCGGTCAACTTACTTGACTTACTTGATATACTTGAATTGATACTTGAATTGAAGTCAGCGCTGACTCAATCCAAACCAACGCCGATATTAAATAATATTACATCACATCGCATCAATCCACGCCAGCTGGCTGCGTAATAGTTGGACAAGAAGACCAGTTAACAGTTCTCTCAGCTGCACAGTTACATATATGCTGAGATGCCCCTCGAAGTTCAAAAGATGGGGCCACGCATCATCCTGGGTCTGATGACTTTTGGACCCAGCCTGGAAGATGGTGCAAGAATCACTGAATTAGAAACATTCGACAAAGTTCTCGACTTATTCCAGACCAGAGGATACAGCGAATTAGACACAGCTCGTCTCTATGTTGGCACCAAACAAGAAGCTTTTACAAGGGAAGCCAAGTGGAAGGAGAGGGACTGACCTTAGCCACAAGGTGCACTACAGTATCACAAGGGGATAACACGGCTGAGAAAGTGATTGCTTCGGTGGAGACCAGTCTCAAGGAGCTGGGTACGGATTGCGTAGATGTAAGTCGTTTCTGGTATCTCACTCTTGAAATGCTGAAGCCAAATTGAAAACTAATCATAACCTGCTTATAAGATCCTCTACCTGCACAAACCAGACCGTACTACGCCGTTCCAAGAGACACTTGGAGCCATGGACAAGCTTCACAAGGCCGGCAAGTTCGTTCGTTTCGGTATTAGCAATTTCACCGCGTACGAGATGGCCGAGGTCATGATGATTTGCAAATATAACAACTGGGTGCGCCCCAGTATTTTCCAGGGTATGTACAACTGCATCACGCGCAATATTGAGACCGAGCTTTGCCTGTCGCCGCTATGGTCTGGACATCGTAGCATACAACCCTCTCGCTGGCGGTCTATTCTCTGGCAAGATCAAGTCGCATGACATGGTACCCGAGCGGTCGGTTCTCGGATACCAGCTCAGGTCAGGGTGGAATGTATCGAGCGCTACTTCCGCGAGAGCACATTCAAGGCTATTCAGTTGGCTGAAGGGGCTGTCGAGAAGCACAGCTTGACCATGATCGAGGCAGCGCTGCGCTGGGTAGTGCATCACTCCGAGCTCAAGATCAATGACGGTAACGATGGTATTCTCATTGGTGTATCAAGTGTCGCACAGTTGGACGATAACTTGACCTACCTGGAGAAGGGACCCTGCCGGAAGAAGTCGTCAAAGCTCTCGACGAGGCCTGGCAAATCTCAGGGCTGATTCACCAAATTACTGGCACGGTGACTTGGACTATGGTTATGACACGATACAGGCTCTGTTTGGGCCTGGCGCGCAGTAGGCGCGAAAAACGACTGCAAAAAAAAGCAAAGCGCGGCGAAGTGAGTTAGCAGATTTGATATCAAGCAAAGATAGAATTTTTCCCCGACTTAGAGTGTTGTCATCGATATTCTCTATCCGGATGTACGTGGACTACTTCGTATTGCCAGATATTATCGCGAATGACGACATGCATTAAGATAAAATATGCTGATGTCGAGAAGAAGGGTCTAAGACTTGATCCTGAAGCCTGATAGCTAGCTGAAGGTGTAGGGGCGAGACAGGGTGAACAGGGAGGTGGCACGCTGACGCGGAGTGTTGGGTGCCTAAGGATTAGTAAGTCCGCAAGGAAGAAGATGGAACACGGAAGAAGGGCAAGGGGATAAATAAGGGCCTATGACAGAAGGAAGAATGAACACACATGCACCCCAAAAAAATCATGCCCTTTGCCCTGCTCTCTTCTAGGAGTGCATTCCACTTTTGAGTGGCGTACTGTCTTCGCAAGAGTTATGAGCCCGGGAGGGCGTGGCACGGCCTGTAACTTCCGGTGACTGCGTGCGGTGCGGGGTTCAATCCCCGTAGGCGGCACCCTCTTGGATTCCCCTTACCCGGGCATTGGCGTGTGTTCGACTCCGCATATTTGGCTTGGTCCAGGAATCCCGGCGGAGCCGTGGTCCCTGAGGGTGTGTTGAGAAGACTGTCGAGGAACACTTGTTGGTCGGAAGGTAGACACGTCGCCAGATACCGTATTAACTCACTAAATTGAGCCGGTCTCAACGTCTGGGAAGAGGGCCAGTGTCTCAGCGCCACTAAATTTAATACGCTACGTACCTAGCTGTCCCGAGCCATCCTTAGTCGGCTCAAATAGAAAATAGGGCAAAAATGCGTCGAGCCGACTAAGGATGGCTCGGGCGGGGACAGCTAGGTACGTAGCGTAAATTTAGTGGCGCTGAGACATGCTGGGCTTAACGTTGGACCAACTCAATTAGTGAGTTAATACGATACTTAGGGTGTGGAAAGCTCTGATGATGCTGATGCTAGCTACTAGCCCCATCCCTAGTGGAGGGCGCGCAGACTATAGACCTGTGCGAGGCTGCAATCCCTGCAAATAAGGGCTAGGGCTGCACCCAGCGTTTGTGCAGTGAACTGGCCCTGCACACCTGGGGTGGATCCTGCCCGTGATTCTGCCCGGTTTGCAACAGAAACCACGGATAATTTTTGCCACCTGTCATATCATGTGGCGAGTGTACGACTGGCCTTATCATATCTGAACAGACATACTGGATATTATCCCCGCCTTGGCGTTGCTACCTCCCCGTTGTTGTCGCGAAGACCATTGCGCCAATCAGGCAAAAGTGGAATGCGCGCTCCGAAAGCGCACTACAATTGACACATATCTTTCAACACATCCTCAGGGATGCCGGGCCATACCGGGATGCCTGGACCAACTGCTAAGTCACCCCCTTTCCAACGTAGTCTCCTATGTCGCGAAGACCGTTGCGCCACGTAGGCAAAAGCGGAATGCACACTCCAACAAGTGCGCTGCAATCAACACATATCTGACCCCGCCTTCCCGACATTGTCGGAAAACGCGGTTGTCAGATATGTGTCAATTGCAGCGCACCTGTCGGAACGCGCGTTCCACTTTGTCGGGAAGGCGGGTATGTGTTGATTGCAGCGCACTTGTTGGAGTGTGCATTCCGCTTTGCGTGGCGCAACGGTCTTCGCGACATCCTATGGGTATCCGTACGCTGACGGGATTCGAACCACGGGGCCTACTCGAGTGTGTCGCGCGCGCAGTCTAACCGGAAGTTGCAGGGTGGTGTGCCATCCCTCCCGGGCTCATACCTGTTGCGAAGACAGTACGCCACTCAGGCAAAGTGGAATGCACTCCAACAAATGCCCTGCAAGTAACGTATATATCTGGCGACGTGTCTACCTTCCGACCAACAAGTGTTCCCCTCGACAGGCTTCTTCTCAACAAATCTGCAACGGTCAATTCCAAATCTGCATTGTTTATTGAGAGCCAACCCAACTAGCAACCAATTCCCATCGCTCACCAAAGATGTTGTCAAGCGTCTTACCGTTCACAGTTAGTTCCTTGCCAGAATAGCAGCTTTCGAATCGTGTGCTAAAGCCCTGGTCTTAGCCGAGATGGCGGTGGAGGTGACCAACTACTGCACTGAGCATTCGAAGAAGGTCACAGAGCAAATGGATGAACTCTGGGACTGGACTTGCAAAATTTTGCCGACGCCGACAAGATGTCTTCGCCATTGCAAGGAGCAACAATGACGTTTCTGGCAGAGTTTGTGAGAGCTCGTCGCAGTACATATGCCGCTTAATACCGAGCTGAGACCCGAGTGAGCTAACGTGCTAGGCAGTTCTTGAAATAGGTTGCTATACAGGTTACAGCGCCTTGGCCTGGTACGAAGGCACTAGAAAAACTAATGCAGAGATCATCTCGCTGGAGGCCGACCCGAAGATGATTGCAGCCTCGCGCAACACATTTGACAAATACAAGGTCAACGACCGACTAACTCTCGTCGAAGGCCCTGCTCAAGACTCGCTGAAGAAGCTGAGCGGCCAGTTTGACATTATTTTTGTTGATGCAAACAAGGAGGGCTACCAAAATTATGTACAATATATTTTGGATCATAAGTTGTTAGCCCCTGAAGGGTTGATCATGTGTGACAATGGTGAGAAGCAAGTTCAGAAATATCCAGGGTCGGAATACTAACCAAATGACTCAATAGTCTTTGCTAGGGGTATGACTATTTCCACGAATGCCAACCCTCTGCTGTCTGGAGAGTCCCGCTCTTACTGGACGGAGAACGGCAAGGCACTTCGAGGCTTTTGTGACTTTTGCCGCGAAGACAAACGCATCGACGTTCTTCTCCTGCCTCTCTTCGACGGCGTAACCCTTGCGAAATGGGTGCCAAGCTCGCGCCATGAAATTATGTCTTCGACTCATGATGCATTGGAGGATAAAAAGGCTGCTCCTTGACAGTCGGAGGGCAGGTAATGCGTCGACTTAACATAAAAGTGATTTGCCGAATTTCGTTGCCAGGATAAGGTCTCGCGAGAGAGGATGCAACCCTTTGTGTCAAGCGATCCAGTTTTCCTGTTGCTCCTGCTGCATCTCTTCCAACTGTCGCAGCTTGGCGTGTTTTCCTCCTCTTGTGTAGCGAGTAGTCCCAACAAAGTTTCCGTCTCCTCGATCTTGGCGTGTTGTTCCTCCTCTTGTCTAGCGAGCATCCCCAACAGCGTTTCCTTATCCTCGATCTTGGCCTGCGCTGCGGCAAGCAGAGCATTGAGCTGATCTAACTGACCGCTCATTCTCAATGTCTCGCCGTAATAGCTGCAGCGTGGACCTCTGGTCATCAGCTCGATGCGAGTCGTCGTGTGGCGCGTCCAGCTCCGGGTCAAGGGCACGTGCGATGAGAGCCCTGCTTAACTCCACATGATTTGAGACCTCCAATGGTGGGGATGTCCGGTCAGTCATGGACACATCTCGATTTGTCGCGTCGCGGTCTGCAGTGCAGCCCTGGGTCGATGGAGGTTGTCCGAAGTAGGCCAAATACACCGACCTTCTGATGAACAACGAGCGCAGCTCGGTCTGATCCGATTCTGCCGCTTCGTCCAGCTTCGGAAGGAACAGCCGGGTTTTATCGCGTTCGTGATCCAGATCGTGGGGTATTCCGTATCGGTTTGGAGGCTGGACGCGCACGCTGGTATCCGCATGCTCCGATGCTTCGGCGAACATCGGAACGGCCGTCGCTAACACGTCAACCACTTGTTGGATGCGCTGCTCGCGATTTGCGTACCGGAACCGCCCTGGCTTCCGAGCGGCCAGCAGAGCGTGTTCAGCGATGGCCCTGTCCGGTGACGCCTGCAATATCTTTCTCACTTTTCCGACTCGAAACCAAGTCGCGAGGCAAGCGAGGCGAGGTCATGAAGTGCACTTTCGTCTGGTTTCATTCGCGCTTTCGCCAAGCGGTCTTTCTTTTGCGCGTCGGTCGGCAGGTCTTGATACATGCGGAACGCGGCCAGCCAGAGCTGCCGCATCCCCAAGTCAAGTCTCAGCGCGGCATCTCCTGCAATAGTTCCAAAGCTCCCATCTGAGATCTGAATCACGCACCGGTCGCTCTGCTGGTTGACGTCCGTAAACATGTCTTCCAGGCGGCCTGCAATGGTGTCGCGTGGTCCTGTATCCACGATTTTCTTCATGCACTCCGCAGCACATGCCAGAAACTTGCGGTCTTCGAAGAAAGCGAACAGTGACGGAATCAACTGTGTGCGAGAAGCGCCGCAGACTTTGGGCCACATCGCCTCGCGCTGTGGCTCCGAATAGTTGCCAAATATTTGCCCGCTTTTCAATCTCGCAAGCAAGTCATCGTGATCTGTCCTGCAGGCTCCAGGAGCCCTACCTGCAGAGCCTTCTGCAGACTTCCTTCTTACCTGGTTTCAAGCTGTATTATCTAGAGACCTAGAGACCTCAACTCGTTCGGACCTTCTTCTCGACACAATTTGCACAAACCAGGCAAGAGTAGTATCACATCGTCAGATTAGATTATAGCCCAAAAAAGGCGCAAGAAGTTGCACGATCGAGTCACCGAAGAATTATCTCTTTTGGGTGTTGTGTACCGGTACGGGGCTTGAGGACGTGATGGTTTTAAGATTTTAATAATAAAGTTGCAGCTTACAGTCCGCCCCAGAATGGGAAAGATATCAATTTACGTTGCTAGAGGCAGCAGCATATAATAGCAGCAGGCTCCATAAGACTAATGCATCTGCTTCAAGCCTCATATATTGATGCGAGAGGTATGATAAATGTGCGATGCGCAATTGCTGCAAAAGGCGATGCAGGTATACTACAGTGGGGTGTAGCCTGATGTGACGCATGCGGTGGCCGGTATTTTTTTGGTGCGGTTTTTGCCAACCTTGCCTAATGTGCGACCGTACTGCAGCTCTTTGTTCCGGCTCGCTATTGGTCAAGTTGGTCAGATTAAGGCCAAAATCGGGCGTCCCAGAATGAGCTTGACGTCCAATCACATCCCTCAAGGTTGGATGATTGGAAGCCGGTGGCTTGCTTCATCAAGACTAGTCGAGCGGTAAAGTTCAGTGATCGTGAAGCGGTCTGGCGATTGGAGAGCGCAATAAATATTGCACATCTGATCTGCTTTTACCCTGTCGCGTCTGTTTCGTGTTTGTCGGCGGGGGGCAAGGTGAACTGAGGAAAGGCTTCAACGTCAAGTTCTGCCTAGCAGAGAGTATGGGAAGTGTGACCAGATGCTACCCTAAAGACATGAGATGAAAGCTACGCAGAGGCTCGTTTAACTCTCCCCTGTAAAAATTCTTCCCCGTCAGAGCTGTTAGCGGCTCGCTAGCAGGGGCCGGATTTGCAGGCCACCCGACCGCGCTTTTGCCCGGGTCCATCGTGGCCTAACAGCACAGAGGAAGACATTAGGAGAGTTCATATTCCTCTGCAAAGCCGGTCTCGACAACACGTCCACACGGACCTCACAGCTTCCTTCGGAACCAAGGAGCTGTGGGTATTGGAAGGCCCGCCCTTCTAAACAACGGTGGCTGGTTGCGCAGGTTTTTCTCCCTGAAGGCAAGCTGCACGACAGCCTCTGATTCCTTCGAGGGTTTTCCTGCCGCCGCTCCTGCGCTATTTCCATCGCCTGGTTACCGAAGCATGGACTGCGACAGCAGCGTTAGCGAGAGAGCGAGAGAATTCTGACCGGACAAAACCAAGGGTTGACCATTGTGGCAATCGCCACGCGCCTGGACGACCCGCTGACGGGCACCAGGCTCCGACACTGAGCGCCTTAGAGCCGATGAAATGCTGGATGGACTTCGGGAAGGCTGGCTGCAGAGGATAGCCACGGACACTTGTATTGACGGGCTTAGCGACAACCTACCGGTGGAGGGTGGAAAGCCGTCTCGGGGATTGAGCCCGACAGCTCGCCCTTGCGAGGCCAGAAGCGCTGGGTGAGGCCTACTGTGGCAGGATTTTCTCGATAGCCTAGCTCAGCACGTCCTGTGCCCCACCGGGACCTGAGCGGCCTTACGGCCGCTGGACGGAAAATACACACACACACACACACACGCAGAGGCTCGTTCTGCCCTGGCAACACTTTGATATCTCGTAAGAGCTACCCGTTGGTCTAAGCGTGGTGGGGCCACGGCAGCCCACTAAAGGTCTTACGCCCTTTAGTTGGCACAAAAAATCCGTGACATCACAAAAATTCCGTGACAGTCGCCTCTCTTTTGAGTACCGTCTCAATTGCCGTCAACGCGTATTTTTCAACCCAAACCAACTTGAGAGGTTATTCTCTATTTCATACGGTATGACTCCCAATGACAATGCCCTAGCCGCCGCGCGAGCCGTCATCGCCTCTCGCCGGCCGCCTAGAGCGGCCCTACGTCGTGCCACAACACCACAACGAACCCCCCTTTCTATCCGCAAAGCGGCTTCTAGGTACAAAGTCAATAGAGGCGCTGTCGAGAGGGCCATCCGTTCTTTGGAAAACCCATTTGCCCGAGGTCAGGGGCGCCCAACTGCGTTGACTGAGGATGAAGATAACGCCCTTGTGGCGTACATACAGTGGATGGAGCGTACTGGTATAATTGGTATTCCAGCGGGAAAGGAGCAGCTTGAGGCTGCCGCAAATACAATCAGGCAGCGACGAGATCCATCATCAAGACCTATGTCTCAGAACTGGCTCGCAGGCTGGCGCCAAAGTCACCCTGAGGTCAAGAAGACTTACTTGAAGGCCGTCGAGAGAGCACGGAAGTCTTTTGAAGCGCAGAGTGTTGAGGAAGTGAATGACTTCTTCTCTAACCTCGACGAGACTATCAAGAAGTTTCGCATTGGGGCATCGGAGATTTGGAATGAAGATGAAGCTGGCATTCGGATCGGCTGCTTGCGAGAACGCGTACACGTTCTGTTGAGACATGGACCAAGACATGTTTAGGCAGCAGTTACAAGTGGTGAGTCACTGGATAGTGGCACGGACGTGCCACTATGTATTGCAGTACGAGATGGGCAGCAAGCATTGATCTTGAGTGGAATAAAGCTCTTGATTCTTCTATCTAGAGAGGGAGTGTAGATGATCTTATATAGATAGAAGAACAGTGGAAGTGAATGAATAACCCAGCTGTTGGGTTGTGGCTGTGTAAAGCGTAGGCAAAAGGAAGGTTAATTGCCTGCATTAGCCTAGGTTGACTGGAAGACCAAATGAGCCTTGGCTGGTAAGGGATTTCCGGTGATCTGCCGGATCGGACGATTCGCCGGATTTTGGTTCCCTTGCATTCCGGTGAAGATTTGAGTGAAACTCCACGAAAATAATATGAAACAATCTCACATTAAAGCAGAAGCAAGAAAGATGCCTAGCAATTCCATTCAATCTACTTCGCAGTCATCAAGCCACCGTGGCCGCTTCCTGTGGCGTCCCGATCGCGCAAGTCCCCGCATTGCGACTACCATCTCCTGGTCGCGCTCGACAGCCAATGATGGCTTTTGGGACGTGAGGAAGTGGTCAATGCCGGCTTTGGATCTTTACGCAACTTAATGTTTGGCGATTTTGAGTGTTCCGGAGCTGTCGTCGGTTCTGGTGGAGCCGAAATGGCGACGACAATCTCGTCTCGAACGCCCGGACTCTTCTCGCGAGTCTGTGGAGCAACAGAGGTCCGGATCCCATTTCCGACATTTTTTCTGGTTCTTTCGCTTGAGCTCTTTCCGTATCTGCCTGTTTTTCTCCCGCTCTTGTTGTCTGGCTTCCTTTGCCTGACGTCTTTGCTCAGTTTTGCCTCCCGCTGCCTTCTCTTCTCCAGAGCGAGAACTTTGAGGTTTGCCGCCTTTGCTGTCGCTCAAACCTTTGTCGTTCTTTCTCCAAGGCCTCTTCTTGCTTCTGAGTCTCCATGGCTGCTTTCTTCAAGCGCGCTTGGGCCACTTTTGCAGGGCTAAATACCTGCGCCGAGTTAGGATCTACACGATCGAAAAGGTAATCCTTCAGAGCTTTACCGCGCATTCTGCGCTGCTTTTCGTGAAAGATAGTCTCCGAAGTCCCTGATTCTCATATCGAAGCAATTCGTTCTGAGATTGGAGACTTTCGAGTACTTTGAGCTTCCGACTGTCTCGGCTAGCGTTTTTGAGGATCCATCGACTACCTTGTCGACAAGTCGGCGCAAATCCCGAGCAGTGGGCTGCTGCAGGGCGAGCGAGTCAACGGAGCTGTCGCCAGACTCAGACTCATCTTCTGTTTTCTCCGCGATCTGCGACAAAACGACTTCAGGGTCAAATGGGAGGAGTCCGGTCCGTTTCCAACCACTTGCGATGTTCTCCGCCGAGAAAGATGACCCGAATGCGTTCCAAAATAACGACCAGAACTCGCGTTTCGATAGCCCGATGAGTCCCTGTGTCTTTGCAGTCCACTGGATGAGCTGGTTGGTGTATGCGGTCGAAAGAGGGCCAAAGGGACACATCAAGGGGCTGCAGCCTGTGCGTGGAATGCGGCGGAAACACGGCAACGATTATCCGATGCTGGTCACACCACTCCAGGAAGTCCATATTGACATGACTAGAGTGTCCGTCGGTAATCAGGAGGCGGTAATCCCGGCCGTTTCGCGCCTTTTCTTTCGTGAACCGGTCGAAAACACCAATGAGCCATTCCTTTCCAAGTTCATGGTTCGTCCAACCCGTTTCTGAGGTTGTGAAAAACGCCGCTTGGTGCTCCGGATCAAACTCCGTGAGCCAGGAGTCCTGAACTTGCCCTGGCTTGCCTTGGTAGATGAGAAACGGGGGTAGCGCGGTCAGGTCTTGACAGACACATGCCAGGAACGTGATCCATGATCTGTTGCCATCCTGCGCAGCACCGATCAATTTTCCTTTCTTGGCACGAACAGAGAATACTCTCTTGGTACGATTGATGACGCCGAGGAGAAAGCCCTTTTCGTCCACATTATACGTGTTGCAAGGCAGGATGTCGTATTTCTCGATTTTCTCGCCAATCTTGTACGATCAGCAATGAAGGGATGGACTTGGGCACCTACTTACAAGCTCATAGTAGGCTCTGTATCTAGAAGCATTGTCTGCTCTCTTTCTTGCGATATCAAAACCGTCGAACCAAGTGCAACCGAGCTCATCGCTGTTACGTCGGACGAAGCTATACGGCCAGTCCTTTCCGACCTCAATTTTGGCGATATCCTGGGCAAAACTTTTGATCATCGGCAGCGTAGGCGGAATCCCACGTGATGAAAGCTTGCGAATATACGCAACAAGATCCCTTTCTTGCTGTTTTGAGAGACGTGACTTATACAAACTGTCGGCATCCCGTCTTGACCTCTGTTTGCCTTGGTGTCGCCGTCGCAGGGTAGTCTCGTCGCAATTGAACTGACGCGCAGTCTTGGCATAGTTAACAGTGTCACACAGCTTCAGAAACTCAAGCGCTTCATCAATCGGGCCATGGTGGTGGAGAAATTCAGGATTGAAGTGGAGACGTGAACTGGCGGTGAATCCGGCGAATCGCCCGATCCGGCAGATCACCGGGAAATCCCTTATACGGCCGAATATGCCTCTAACCCAGCTGTTGGGTTGTGGCTGTGTAAAGCGTAGGCAAAAGGAAGGTTGGTGAGGCTTGTAGATACTGATGTGCCAGTGTGACAGTGCAACATACCCCCTCAGGTTGAGCCTGAAGATGAGGGCTGAAGGGTCAGACTGAAGAAAACTAGTAGTCCGAATCATTTAAATCATCTGATAGTTCAAGAATCGAAGAAATGTCGACGAGGTTGAGGCGTTTGACGAAGTCTTTAAACTTCTGGCCTGGAAGCGGCTTGGTGAGACCGTCAGCAAGCATGAGAGCTGTTGGAGTGTATTTGATGTCATAATGCTTCCGTTGATAGGCTTGCCTAGCCCAGCAGGAATGAATATCAACATGCTTGAGTGCTGTACGGAGCCGTGGAATGTCTTGGGATACAAGACGAATTGTCTGAAGGTTATCACACTGAATCATTGGCTGGCCGTCGAGCTTCAATGAAAGCTGCATGAAGAGGCGCATGGTTGCAATGGTTTCCTTAACAGTGTGAGTGAGGGCGAGGAGCTCGGCTTCAGTGGATGACGTTGTGACGGTATCCTGTTTGCCTGCTTTCCAAATGATTGGCCCGCCGAAAGGGTGAGAATGCATCCTTGGGATGACTTTCTGGTTTGTTTGTCGTCCGCAAAGGCTGCATCAGACGCGATTTCGAAATCACTTGTGTAGTGGGTTTCGAGGGATGATGTTGGGGCGGATATACCTGCGGGTGCGGGATCCGAAATTGAAATGGGTTCCATTGAGTCTGAGAACTCAATTGCGAGATACCTCGTGGCGTAGAGATACTCAATCAAATGGTCTACCGCCTTGGAATGGTGTTCCGAGGGGTTGAGGAGGAATTCTGAGAGTTTTGAAGCTGCCTTAGCTATGTCCGGGCGAGTGATCACTGATGCGTAATTCACAGAGCCGACTTTGCCTTGGTAGAGCTGAATTTCGTCATTAGATTAGGCTGTAACTCATTTGTGGGGAAAGGGACGCCTTTGACTTCATCGAGCTGTCTGAGACCGTATTTCTGAACGATCTTCTCGATGTAGGAATCTTGGCAGAGCCATAGCTTCCTATTAGGCCTATCGCGAAGGACGCGAATTCCCAGGAACCATTGGAGCTCTCCTTGGTCCGTCATGGCGAACTTGGCTCGAAGGGCTGCTGCTAGCTGATCTGCTGCAGCTGTATTTGCTTTCCAGTAGAGGAAGACTATGTCATCAACGAAGAAGAAGACAGTGAGCCAGTCGTTCTGGAAGATACAAGGTTCGTCAGGGCATTGGGTTAGTCCGAGGTCTTCAAAGGCTGCTGTGAGATCTTTCTGCCAAAGAAGAGGGACCTTCGTAACCCGTACAAAGCTCTGTTGAGTCTAAGTACCCATCCGATTCGCATGAAGCCGTCGGGGAACCGGACGAAGATGACTTCATCCTTATCAAGGAGGCTGTTTGTGAATGCGTTGACCGCGTCGAGTTGCCTAGTCTCGAGGTCAAATTTGGCTGTGATAGCCATCAGAATGCGAAAGGAGCGGCCTGCAAGGGTTGCTGCATAGGTGTCTTTGTCTCCTAGCAATTGCAAGTCTCCGCGGACGCAGATTCGGGCTTTGAACTTGATGAGGAACCCGTGCTTGTTGAACTTATATTTAAACACCCAGGTCAGGGTATAACACGGCCTACGGCTTCGGCCTGTGGAATCAGGTGAACGTTCTTCTCTGTTGGAGGATCTCCATTCGACGTTTCCGGCTTCTTTGAACTGTGGTCCAAAGGATGATTCTTGAGGTCTCTCCAGGTCTTGGGTTCAGGAGGAAGGATCTTTGATGAAGCTTTTCTTCTCTGCCGAGAAAGAAGCTGCTATGAAAGCGTCCTGTTGTGAGAGCTGAGAATGCTCCGTGCTTTCGAGGTTGTGGGGGTCTTTGTGACCTGCGAGGTTGCGGCGCTGCGGCTGCTGGCTGCCGACTTAGTGGTGTGAGTTGAAGAGAATCTGGTGGAGAATCTCTCGTGGGAGCAGGAGATGGATAGGGATTCTGATCCGTGTCCTTATGATCAAATGGTTCATCGGTTTGAACCACGATGGTGTCATCGGGCTGAACTTCAGTAGGCGATTCAGGGGTCTGAGTGATATTTTCGCTGATTTCCTCGTAGTCAGATTCGTCTTCAATATGAGCTGGAAGTTGAACTTCTAGACGTGAATGCTCCTGATCAGATGGTTCTGATAGGTCCGGGTCGTAGAAAGAGTCCTCAGTGAATTTGACATCACGAACTCGTCTGATTTCATCTCGGAAGGAATCCAAATGCGGAAGATGTTAGTAGAATCGTAGCCGACAAGGTAGCCGACTTCGGCGTGAGGAGAGGTCTTAAGATCCTTCTTCTGGGTGTTGTTTAGAGCCCGAACTGTCAAAGGATAGGCTTTACAACCATATGCTTTGAGGAAGGTGGTGTCTGGCTTGATGTGACCCTGAAGGTATCCTGTATCCTTCTTTTCGTCAAGGAGCCATTGATGAAGCTTCTCGAACGGGGTTTTCCAGTCAGAGGATTGCTGGGGCGATCTGTTGTGAAGGAAGGCTGCGGCGTTCCAAGTTTCTGGCCACAAATCATGGGGAAGATTCGCTCCTATTTGCATAGTGCGAGACTTGGTGGATATTACCCCCCCAGATCGTTCAGCTGATCCATTCTGTGCGGGTGTGTAGGGAGCAGAAGGCTCATCCTTGATGCCTTCGTGTGTGATCCATTCATCGTAGGCTGTCTGTAGCCCAGGATCGTTGTCCCTGTGGATGATGCAGACTTGTAGCTTCCATTGACGGAAAATGAAGGCAGCGAATGCTTTGAGAGCACCCATGAGGGACTCTTGCGTGGTGTCGTTGAGAGGATAGACGAAAATCATGCCTGTAAAATCGTCTGTGACCAAAAGGGCGGCTCTCTTCCCGTTGAAGGAAGGGTGATGACTGAAGATATCTATGTAGATTCTCCAGAAGGGTCGCGGCGCCTTCGTCTGTGGTTTCCGTCTCGAAACAAGCCGTTTTGCTTTGCCTAGGGAGCAAGCTTCGCAGTCAAATTGCAATGGGCCTTTGATCTTGCATCCGAGAGTGTTTTCAACAGCGTGTTGAAGTGCATCAGCGTTCAAGTGGCCTAGTCGCTTGTGCCAAAGGCTGGCTTCTGCTGACTGCAATGTGCGCGGGCTTGAAGAGGCTGCAAATGATGATTTTGGGAGTTCATTGTACTCAAGAACGGGCTGACGATGCACACGCTTTGTGATGCATATGATTGTACCGTCATCTTGCTTGAATACCTTTCCTGAAGCAGGATCCCAATTGTATCCCTTTGAATGAAGAGGTCGAGCGAGGCAACGTTGGTATGGAAGTTCGGGATGTATGCCACGTTGTTGAGCTGAAATAGCCCACCTGTGATACGTAGCATTACAGTGCCGTAACCAAGAATACATAGCTGTGAGTCGCCTGCGAAAAGTTCTTCTGGTTGATCAAGGGGAACGTAGTTGGAAAACCGGGATTCGTTATTGCAGATGTGCGTATCGGATCCGGAATCCAGGATAAATGAGTCTCGAAGAGGATATGGAGCCTTTAAAGTTGAAAAGCTCGTGCGATGAGTGAGTGGAGTAGGGAATGAATCCGGCGTAGGGGCAGGCTCGTGATCAGATGCTTCTTCCATCGGAAGTCCTGCAAATGCTGCACCTTTGAGGGGGTTCTTCCTTCTTGTCCGACTCCAGGAGAGTGCCAGTGCGGTCCAAGATAGTATCAACTTTGCGTTTCAAATCAATGTTGGACTCAAGCTTATCTCTGATCTTCTTGAGGGCGGGTTCATGAGGGGACCCATCCTTCTGGTCTGATCGTTTTGTCGAGGTAGAAACATTTATTGATTGAGTGGAATTTGTTACCACAAACGCAACGGTTCTCCTTCTTCTCATCGTCTGAAGTAGGCTTCTGCTTCCCATCTTTGTCACGGCCTTGGAAGCCAGCTGGAAATGCTCCGCCTTTATCATTGTTGCCCTTGGAACCGGCATTCTTAATGCGGTGGGCGCGTTCGAAGATCTCAGAGATTTTAATGCCGTCTGGGAAGTGGTCCTTCCAGTCGGGTTTTCCGGTGACAGCTTCATCCTCCATTTTGTTGATCCAGTAGTCAGTGAATGGTTCGTTGATGGATGAGACTGCCTGAAGAAAGTCTTGAGTAGGGCGGAGACCCTGTGTGTCAGGGAGCCCTAGTTTCTTGGCTTCGGTGAGGGTCTTCTGCCACTTCGTGACCCAGGTCTCAATCTCGGACCTGTCAGGGGCTCGAAGAACGGCTCGGTAACGTTCCAAGACTTCTCTCTCAAGGGCCCAGTCAGTCGGTGCGACTCTGGCTTGGAGGAGAGATAGTTGCTTGGCAACGTCATGTTCGTCAGCAATTGTGCTGTAGTAATTGCCGATATGCTTGACGATGTGTTCTTGAAGGCTGGCGAGGGCCTTCGTGTTGTCCCGATAGGTTTGGAGCCTAGATCGGTATGATGTGTGAAGATATTCCAATCGACGGAATTCTTCTGAGGTTAGAGCACCAAGATCAGATGCTTGGGCGTTCACCTGGATGTGTGTAGGCTCTGATGGCCTTACAATGGTTGATTTGTCGTCATTCGCAGGGTCCACAAACTCCCAGATGTTATGAGATGTGGCGAATTTCTGGATGACGGAAATCCATTGTTTCCAGTCACAAGGTCCGTTGAGAATGATGACCTTGGAAGAGCTCTCGTGATCAGATGATTGAGCCATCTTGTCGTCGCGTGATGATGCGAAGTGGAAGCGATACCGTGAAAATAATATAATCACCCAGTTGTGCAAACCGGGCTCATAACTATTGCAGTACGAGATGGGCAGCAAGCATTGATCTTGAGTGGAATAAAGCTCTTGATTCTTCTATCTAGAGAGGGAGTGTAGATGATCTTATATAGATAGAAGAACAGTGGAAGTGAATGAATAACCCAGCTGTTGGGTTGTGGCTGTGTAAAGCGTAGGCAAAAGGAAGGTTAATTGCCTGCATTAGCCTAGGTTGACTGGAAGACCAAATGAGCCTTGGCTGGTATACGGCCGAATATGCCTCTAACCCAGCTGTTGGGTTGTGGCTGTGTAAAGCGTAGGCAAAAGGAAGGTTGGTGAGGCTTGTAGATACTGATGTGCCAGTGTGACAGTGCAACACTATGTATATATGTATGTTGAGAGCTGTCAGACAGAATTGAATAGAAGTAAGTGTCACGGCACCAGGAAGTGGCCAGATAACCTTGTTGATCTATGAAGAGAGGAAGAACTAGTAGCCAGGAGGTCTACGTGTATATAAGGCGTAGCACGTGACATGACACGTGATACGTGATGGGTACTGTGACAGTACTCCCCCTCTAAAATCGATTTGGTCCCCAAATCGTCAAACCAGTTGAAAAGACAAGCATCGTTAGGGCGCAGTGCGGGGGCGACTTCGGCGTGGCCGTGCGGGGGCGTCTGTTGCCCAAGCAGGGGGGCCAGGCTTTTCTGGGTTTCGTTCGTGGAAGCGTTTTACGGCTCCCTCGCATCCCTTCAGGTCATCCTCCGGCTGCCAGGTTGGCTCGTCGTGGTGCTTCCATTTTATCAGGTAGGTCAGTCCATGCTCGGGATCCTCGTCGTGTACGTCTAGGATCTTCTCGAATTCCCATTTTTCCTCAATGTTGCCGTCGTCGTCTCGTTCCGCGACGCGGCCAGCAACATTGCGTCGTTCATCGGCGTTGATCTGGGCTTGGCCTGGTATCGACTCAGGGTGCCAAAGGCGTACTTTTGACGTGTGGAAAGACTTATTGACTCGGATATGCTGAGGCAGGTCTACAACGACCGCACCGCGGTAGGCTTCAAGAACTGGGTAGGGTCCATCCCACTTGTCATCCACTTCTTCTTTGGCCTGTTGGTTTTCATGTTTTCAAGGGATACTATTACCATATCGCCTTTTGAAACAGGGGCCCTCATCGCGCCTTGTGTTAGCATTATCTTCGTACCGTTGCTGTGAGATGCGGGCTAGGGCCTTGAGCTGCGTGAGAATACGGTCAAAACGTCCTGCAATTGCGTCTGCGCGTAGGAACTCCTTCTTTGCCAGCGGTGAGAGGGTTGAGGGCTGGGGTCCGGGAGGTTCAATTCCTAGGCGTGGGTTGAATCCGTAGTTTGCGAAGAACGGGGAGATGCCAGTGGTCTCGTTTACTTGATTGTTTGTTGCAAACTCGGCAGGGTAGCCAATCCACCCAGTCGTCCTGTGTGAAGCTCACAAATCCTCTGAGATACTTGTTCATTGCGGCGTTAACGATCTCAGTCTGACCGTCAGTCTCAGGGTGCCATGCAGAGCTTGGTCTCAGGGTCGTATTAAGGCGTGTGCTTAGGCGTTTCCAGAAGTCTGAAACGAACTGGGTCCCTCTATCGGAGACGATTGTGTCAGGGGCGCCGTGCAGCCTATAGACAGTCTGAACAAATGCTTCTACCAGTTCCTCTGTAGAAAGGCCAGTAACTGGGATGAAGTGACGCATCTTTGTGAGACGATCAACTACAACAAGGACATTCTCGTACGTCTTGCCGTTTCGGAGGCATTTCGGAAGCGTTGTGACATAATCGATAGAGATATCCGCCCACGGGCGAACAGGCAGTTCAAGGGGCTTCAGGAATCCGGGCGGGGACGAGCGGGGGGTTTTCGTGCGGAGGCAGAGGGCGCAGTCTTTAACAAACGTAGCGGTGAATTGTGAAATCCCAGGCCACCAGTAGGTCCGGTTCAACAGGTCTAGGGTTTTTATCCTGCCTGGGTGACCGGCAGGGCCGCTGCTGTGAGACCTGTGGACGACTTCGAGGCGGAGGTTGGGGGCGTTCGGGATAAAGAGGCGTTTGCGGAAAAAGATCCTTCCGTCAACCAATTGGCACTCAGACATATCGCATCGTAGGAGCTTGCGTATATTCTCCGGCCATCGTCGGGTCTCTGGGTCGTGTAACGCAGCGATCATGTCCTGGGAGAGCTCGTCTGTGTGGTATGCCTCGCGGATAAGTTCATCAAGTGACTTCTATGATGATGGCTTAGGCGTCACGGCGAGATGGTGGTCAGGGCCGCGATCGCCACGTGCTGTCCATGGCAAGGTTTAACGTGCCGGCCCCGAGGCATGTTTGTGCATACGTACATGCATATATATCTTGTATTTATGTATGTATATGTATGTACATATGGTTGCCCTGGTCTGCATGAGCTCGGGTAGAGGAACAAGGTTTGGTGTTTGGGTCACTACAGCACCGACGTGCTGCAACGCAACATCGCAGACGTCATGCCGACCTCGATGGCGCGCAGGTGGGTCGCTTTCTGTCACGTCGCGCCACATTTTGTCTTGCCTTGTCTCGTCTTTGTCCCCCGTCATGTCGTGGCGGCCCAAACTAATTGGCAGGGGTAGTTCGAGCACGATCTCACTGCAGCCGATCATTAGCCCAAGGGCGGGGTCTTTAGACCCCACTTGTAAGCTTACCCTGACTCGTATTGTGTGTGACACACCGCCACTAGCTCGAGGCAACCCCAGGTACGGATACTCAGGATACTTTATGTATCTAGTCTTCTAGCCTAGCACGTCTTTTGCTTTTTGGAGATGTCCCAAACGGTAATCAATACTACTAAGTTACTAGTTATAGTAATTAAATCTCGCGATAACCTCACTTTCTGGATGCCAATTGCCTTTGCCTTATGTTACGAAAAGTTGGAGCTACTGTCTAATGATTCAGATGACACTAAGTATCTGGCTTCGCGACACCTCTATGTTATGTCAGACATGTTTGTCGATAGTGTAAGTGCGCCTCACCAATCGTGACTTACGACAGCGCCATTTCCAGAGGGGAAACGCGCATAGCTAAGTTACCGCTAGGTGTGAGGCGCCCTTGCCTAATACGGCTAGACACATGGAAGATAAATATCGCGCATAGAACGATTAAGGGGTCCTGGTTTAGGCCATGCATAGGTGATGATTCGTTCAAGAAGGGTGCCCTGCACATGGAGATCGTTGGTCAGCAGCGTCCTGCATCTTTTGCTGCAGGTCATCAATCCTACCACCTGTTCTCGGATGGCTGCCGCCACAGCCCAGAAAGGATTAGTTAACCATGAAATTGCACTGCCGGCCGAATCGCGCTTCTGCTTCACCCGACATTCTCGAGATGGTTGCAATATGTACACAGCAATGACCTGACGTCTTCGTTCTACGAGCTGCTATGCCGCAGCCACAGTGTGCTTCCACCTCTTAGCACTTTTTCTGCCAGATTTTTGCGTTGTACCAGGCACTACGCCCTCTTCTTGAGATGGCTGCGTTTAGAGGCATATGGAGGAAACCCGAAGGTGGGCGTAGTGGAGGGTCTCGTGGCAGCAGCTCGGTTGGAGCGCGATGAAGCGGGATAGTGCAGAAGTACTTTAAAGTAGAGCTAGAGAGAAGAGGAGTGAAGGCGAGGGTGGGAGATGTGGGGTCTCGGAGACGTATGCGAGAGAATGGTGAGGGCCACAACTTGCGTCACCAAACCGCGTCCTTTTGGGCGCATTTCAGCGACACTACTTCCAGGTACATGGGCACAAACCGCGATGATGACGTTCGAGGTGCGGCAGGGGCTATTTACCTACCCCAACCTCCAGAATTGCCGCTTTTGGCGGCTCCAACACTGTCTGTTGATCTGAAACGTGCTTGTGAACTACGCCCAGAAGAAGGTTAAGACATTTTTCGATTCTTCTGCGACATAGGCTTTTCCGGCTCTCCGCCCGCCGAGCCAAGAATATAGCGTCTAGATTGGGCAAAAGCAGGCTCAGGTAAGTCTGTCGAGAAGAAGGTCCGAACGAGTTGAGGTCTCTAGGTCTCTCTAGGTAATACAGCTTGAAACCAGTAAGAAGGGAAGTCTGCAGACTGTTGTTTCTTCTTCCTAGACCACTGAGGGGTCCGGAGGATCTCCTATTCGAACGGGGACCCTTTGAGGAGTCCGGCATAACTATTACTGGCTCGGGGACCTCGAGAGACTGAACTATCGATTTCATAGCTAGAAGAGCTATTCGATCGGGGAGATGGAGCTGATGTTGCTGACGTAGATGACTTACGTGGCCTTCAGTAAGTGGCAAGAAGTGCCCTCTTCCTGATAGAATGTATACTATACCTGAAAACGGGATATCAACTTGGGAGAAGCTTGGAGGGATATAAAAGGGGCTGCTTGGACGGGAAAGGAGGCAACGGGGGAGGGAGAGATAGAAGAAAAACATCTGATCGGGTGATACTCGACCTTCAAAAAGTCCCTTTATCCACGTTTATGCCCGCTTTTGCTCTCTCCTTCGCGAGAAAGTCTGGTGGGCAACGGTCGTGGACATGCGCGAGTAGTTCATACTCCTGTGGAGCTAATGAGCGCCGAAGTGCTCCTTTATTGTCCTGACTGGCTTACTATGTAACATAGTGTACACTACAGTATTATTTCCGTTTGAGCTGGTCTTTACCAGGAGGAGGCAGAATTCAGCCGGGCAGGGAGGGCTTTGCACAAACTTCATGCATGTTTCGAGAGACGGCGCACGTCTGGATGGCGTCATCTTGTCCTCTTAGTAGAAGCGATTTTGACCAATGAGAACTGGAGCTTAGAACATCAATAACTCTGGGCTGCGCGTATGATTGGTCAAGTGACGCCAAGCTGCATCAGAGGCTGTGCACCTGATGGCCGTTAGGACCTGCGGGACGGAACAGAGTGAGTCAGTCAGTCACAGATCGTAAGAGACAGGGGTCACACAACAAGGGGCACGGTTGGTGTGGATGACTGAACAACGATCGGGAAGAAGATCCCCTGTGTATCGGGCAACGAAAGACTCTTGATTCTCTATCTAAGTGATGGTGAAAAGTTGGCTTCTTATACTTGGAATTTTGGGCTGAGTGGCGATGTCGCCACCTAGGCAGCATGTAACGGGCTAGGCCCTGCTGGACAAGGCAGTGCCTTGTCGGTCTAAGCACTGTTGCTCCAGTAACGGCTTAGTCTATTTTGTTGGAGGATTTCTGTCCTTCTATTTTCCTTTCCTTCTTCTTTCCTCAGCTCGAATGTAAAACGCACGAGGACTACATAGCTGTAATTTACACTATTAGAACCCATCACACAGCATAGATGACGATGTCACCTAGAAGGTTCGAATCCATCACTAATATGGCATTACGAACTGCTTGCTGCCTTTAGGCAGCACCGTGAATGAGCGTCTTGATCTTGACAGGGCGGTAGAAACCTTTCGCCAGAACGCAAGTACGGTACGGTCAAAGCCTTGAGATGTACCTACGGCAAGCAACTGGTAAGTTAATTTTCTCCTCGATGCGTGATACTGTAATTTCGCATCTCGAATTTTTGTTATTTGAAGAGTTCAAAGAGCATGAGAGGGGAGTATCTGCAGATTATGGAAGGGCCGGAAAAAATTACACGATATGTATTTCGCGCAGCATCGAAGACTTTGAAGCGTAGACCGGTACACCAGATTCCTAAATACGCTACAACTTGGCGACGCGTGTAAGCCAGGATATCACAAGTATTGCGGCAGCGAAAAAATGCAGCGGCTGTACAATGTTCGTTCAACCGCTTGGCAGTGGCTTATTCGATGCTCCACACGCCGGAGCGGGCAACCCAGGGCAGCTCAGGGCAGCTCAGGACAGGCTCAGGCGGCTCAGGCAGCTCAGGGCAGATCAGGGTAGCTCAGCCCCTGCTCAGGGTAGCTCAGTCCCTGCTCAGGTTCGGCACGTACTTACTCAAGGTGGATCAGGTGGTGCTAATGGAAATACAATAGAGTGTGAACTTTCAAGGGTAGACCATGATTGCTTTGTCGCGCGGCTGGAATAGATCTGAGGAGCGTGTATCCTGAAGCTTCGGGAGGATTCTCGCGGCCAGCCCTTCATGGCAGACTGGTTGCTCGCTAGCTTGCTGGGAAAAGTAAGATAGCTGCGTGCCTCCCCTAGGTAACTGTTAAAGGCACCACGATAGCCCAATTGACCTCCATCATGCCGTAAGAAGTAATGAGCAGGCAAACATTCGAGGAGCAAATTGACGTTTTTCAAGAATGCTCGTTCCTTAGTTACGTTGTGTTCTAGTCACATTGACGATCGATGCACTTCCCGCGACTGAGACCCGATACGATGCCGCCCACGTGGTTGTCCTGACAATTGGTTTGTTGCAAAGGACGCTGGACGCTCGATCATGCACGCCTTTTATCTAGGTGTGGATTTTTAGGTGGCCCGACGGCCGTTCAAGCGAAAGACAGAATTAATGTTTAACGACGATTACGCCAATACACATTGGAAGAGGTAGGAGCCAAGTACACAAGTTGTTATGAAGATCTAGAAAGGTGCGGCCCAACGGTCCTATTTATGCCGTTGGGTAACTTCCATGGGCACCAAATTAGCCATACACGTGAGGTCACTATAGGTCCTGATACATGGCCTTATAATGATCTTTCAGGTGGTCCTTGATAACACCTAATAGCCTAACACTCCGACATTCCTCGTAAGAACGATTGGAACACTTCCACCGCAAAAGTTCCTCTATCACCACCGCGCGAAAATGGACGTCAACTACGGTAGAAGGCTGAAGCTCGAGGAACGTAAGTTCTCCTTGTCTCATACTAAAAAGAAAGGATATTCTCCTGATTAGGGAAGTCTGGTTGAGAACAAGGTGACTGCTTTAGCCACACACATAGATTTCGCGCGATGCAGGTTGACCGTGGAGATACCAAGCGATACATTCGATTTGCTACCTTGCAGACCAACAACTTCGATTGGTCAAAAGGCATAGCTTAGGACACTGTTCCGTGTATTCGTAGAGCATGGTTCCGCAGATGCTCCATATGGTCCAGTGGCAAATCGCAGATCGAACATCTAATCTCATCGCCCTCGCGTAAATTCGACAAGTGCTTGCGTCGGAAGTGCTTTGACAGGTCTCCAGGAGTGTAAAACTCGCGAATGAGAACCTCCACGGCCCCATCATCTGATGTCAAATCAAGGGCCTTGCCGACACAGATGAAGCATCTTCGAGGCCTGTCCGTGACTGTCTTAATGAAGGTGGACATCAGAGCCGTGTGTTGAGGGCTGTTGATAGGCGGTTCGTTCATGAGAGTAGGCCTAGTTGAGTCGACCGACGCTCGAGCGCCGCGGATTGTCTGCCCTTCCTCGACCATACAATAAGCTACGATGGCGGCGATAGCATTGTCTCTCCGTCGATATTGACCTTCGAGCGTGTTGCCAAGTGGAGCGGCGAGGGCCTCAACCAATCGCTTTTGAGCCGGTCGCTGAGGACAAATGGGAGTGTTCACAGTCGCTTGTTTGACAAACCCAATACCTTGCAATTGCCCCTGAATGTCGTCCACCGCCTGTCTGGCAGTCCATTCATCTCGAATCTTCTGCTTAAGCACCCTCTTCAGTCTTTGCTTCTCGTTCCTCAGTCGACGGCGGAGTTCCATGTGCTTCTTTGAACCTGGGCGATGATGCCGAAGGTCTTGCTCTAGTCGCTTGATGATAGGATCAGTAGACACGGATGCTATTTGTTCAGCTGTGAGATCCGTGGGTCTCCGCTTGCTGATAGAGTGGCCGACGCTGCAGGCCTGCCTTATGAGCGCCTGCTGTGGTTTTGTCGCCGGAGAATACCCCAAGTATCCGCGCAAACCTCCCGTCCCAGGTAGTGCTTCTGAAAGGGATTCGAATTGGCGTGATCTAGAGCAAGATTTCGCAGCGACTCGCTGATATCGGCTGAAGCTGGAGTAAGCAACAAGGCTATCGTGATAGGAGGACTTGACGAACCACTTCGATCGAACTCATTGGCCGCATTATAACGCAAGTTGTAGGGGATGGTGGGGTATTCCAACCCCAATATTTCGCCAACCCTTCTGATCCATTGTGCAATCATCTGGTAAGAAAGAGGCTTGTCCTGGGATAGCTCATAGCCGGTAAAGGTTTTCATAGCCCGTCGGAATATATATGTGTCTTTAGATCGTCCTTGAGCGGCAGAGGTAGCTCCCGCTCCTCAGGGTGGATATCAAGATTGGCAAGCTGTGCGGGTGAATTGAGACTTGTTGCTCGGAACGCGCGATGGCGGAAAAGAATGCCTAGCAGGAAGATGTGAGGATTGAGTAGCAAGGAAGGGTCGGCTAAGGTCTCTGGAAGAGGAAATGTTTTCCTAGATTCGCGTCAGCGCCATATCCTACGAGCAGATGAAGCACGGCGTTTCTGGCGTCCTTACGCATCTTTGACACCGAGGTACGTTTTCGTGAAGGCTAAGGTGAAGCGAATCAAAATATTATGCGGTCCACCTTCTGGGTCTTTCACCAGTGCGAGCCGGATGTCTCCAAACCGGAGACGCAGGATGGATGTGGGGCGAGCTCCAGCGGGTGCAAGAAGAAGGAGAAAGAGAACAGCAAGGATCCGAAGTTCCCAAGCCTGAACGATTTTTGTCGTGCTAATTGTCGTTTCGATTTGCTCCTTGAGATCTTCGATCGTCATGCATCGATTCGCTCGCCTCTGGTCGCTCAAGTCATGTTTTTGGAGAGGTCTCGGAGAACCTGCAGGGTTACCTTTGACCTATTATTCGGAGGATCGGGCTGTACCTTGTGCATACGCCGATTTAGTTTCGGGTCGAGTTTGTCTCCAGTGGCTCTCTCGAAGACGAGTCGGAAGACTTTCCAGTATGTGCTCAAAGAGCTGCTCTTCCTCGTTCCTCGCCTTTTCCTGCCATCCTTACCGACCTTCTGGTTGAGGGACCAGTCAAAAGTTATACAAAAGCCGCAGGAGCTGGACTCGAGACAGACTCCAAACATTTTTGGGGGTCACAACCCAGCACCTCGCAGTACCTGAGGGTAGGACCATTACATGTTAGAGGCTGGGAGTCATAAGGGACATGATGTCGTTGGTGACGTACTGGCGCCATTGTGCGTCGCAGGCATCGAGGAGCAGTAGACTACCGTCGCTATAGTCTTGAGCTTCGTAGGCGGTCTCGTTGAATTTCTCAACGGCTTCCCGGTAGTACTCAGGTGGATGAACGTTGCCACCGAAGAGCTGGACTTGGTCTTCAACGTCAGCGTCGACGAATCCGTCTGCGTCATCGAAGTTCAAGTCCTCTACATCCGTTGCCTCCGCATACGTATCCGAGTGAAGGGCTCAACTTTGTCAAAGAGACCACCATCGTCAAATTCGTTCTCGGGGGAGTAAGACGCGTCCGAGTCGTAAGAGATGGCGGAATGGCGTGCTCGGCGCGTCATGGTTGACAATGGATCGTATAAGTCAGCGGGATGCGGCTTTCCGTGAGCTGGCAAGAGGAAAGAGTTTCCACAGTAATGCTTGGTTGTGTAATAGGTAAGATGCTACCAAAATTTGAGGCGGAGTAAGAGCTTCTTAAGTATGACCTATGCGACGCCACCGTTCTGAGCGCTTTGTGGCTCCTTCTTTGAGGCTAGAAAGAGGTGTCGGAAAGGCACACAGCTTAAACGGGCCGCGGAGGCGTCCCGACGTGGCTCTGCGGGCTGAGCATGATGGGTGACATGCCGTACATCGGAGATACTTGGAGGGATGAGCCCGGCGATACATTTGTCCGTTCTCGCTCTGGATTCCTGGCAAATTGGCCGCCACCTTTGGTGGCAGAGACCGTCCAAACGGGTGGTAAATCCGCCGTCTCATAGTTTATTAGAGTATTAATATATATAGCGGAATTAATTAAGTATAGTCCTCTATCTTTCTTTATTACTAGGAAAAAGGGGTTCTTATAAGGCCTATACCCTTCTTTAAGGACTCTTATTTTTAGTTTAATTTTAAGGATATTAATAACTTTCTACTTTATCGCTTTTAAGATTAAGATTAAGGCTACTTACTACGCCTTATATTTTATTATCCTAATAACCTATAAAGGGGCTATAGCTAGGTCGACTTTACCTCTTTCTATAAAGTCCTAGGATAACGCTACTTCCTTTTTAAATAGAATACTATCGAAGATCTAGATTTCTACTTTTATAAGAAAGCCCTTAAATTATTCGTAAATTACTTTAAGTCTCTCTTATATTAGCTACTTTCCTTTCTATATACTTAAGAATTTTCCTATTAAATATTCTAGGTATAGTCTAAGCTATATCTTATTTCTAATAGTATTTTATTTAGTCTTTTTTTAGTTAGGGTCCCCTTTTAGCGTTAAGCCGTTTAATAGAGTATTATTAATAGGGTTAATCTTATTTACTTTTCTTTTAAAGAGAGTATTAACTCTTAGATTATATTATTTAATAGGTAGTTTCCTCTTTATCTTAACTTTAACTTTCTAGATCCTTTTAAACTTCTTTTTAGCTTTAATAATATTTTTCTTAAATTCTTTTATAGCCTTTATAACTATAACTTTAATAATCTCTTTTACTATTTTAGATTTAATAGCTAGAATCGCTTTATCTCCTTTATTTATAATTAATTACTACTATACTAATACTATTAAGGGCTTATTTATACTAGTATAGGCTAGGTTAGGGACTTAGTTAGCGCCCCTTTTATAACTAAGGATCTTACCTCCTAGTAAGAGAATCTCGGCTATTAAGGTATTTATAAAGGGTTCTCTTTATAATTATTAAGTAGCTCCTAGGTTATCTTCTTTAACTTTTATTACTAAAGCCTAAAAAGAATTTCTTAAGAGCTAGGTAGCTATTTCCTATATAGTCTCTTTAAGCTTTAGTCTTTTATATATATCTTTATTAACTATTAAGGTTATAGTTTAAAAGGATTTTACTATATTAACCTCGTTTAAAAGCTCTTATTTAATAGCTCCTACTACTAGCGTAACTACCTAGATAGTACTAATCTAATAATTAACTTATATATCGCCGTTCTTTAGGGAATAATTAAATAATATACGCGCGGCTTTAATAAATAGTATACCTAAGATAAAGGGAACTAAGACTCTATTTAGCGTAATATAAAGATAGATTAATATCTAAGCTATACTTAGATAGAGATTAGTCTCTACCTCCCTAACTATATCTATAAGGGACCTAGTATACGCTATTATTAATACTCTTATTAATAGGATTTTCAGCTTATATATATTAATATATCTTTTAGTAATAAGGTTTCCTTTAAACCTAGTATCGATTAAGGCGCTTAGAACTTTAGCTTTCTAGCTACTAAGCTATTCTTAAATATAAGGTAGGTCTTATATATACTTAAGTAAGTAGAAGGGTATAAGGACCGTATTTATATATAGTATAGGAATCGCTATAAGGTCTTTTAAAGTTACCTCTTAATATCTTATTAAGAGTACTACTTCTTATATAATAAATATATCTTTCCTTAGTCTTATTACCTTTAGAGTTTATTAATTAAATAGTCCTTAAGCTAGTTATATTATACTAATTATATTAGTTATAAACCTAACTTCCTTTAGTACTTATTAAACTTTAAGGTACTTATAATTTAATTTTTTATAAGTAAGGTAAGTAAGCTTAATTAGTTTAACTTAGTATTTTTTATTTTATTCTTTAACTTATACTAAAGCTACCGCGAGTTTTCCTTATAAATATTTAAGGAGTAGTAAACTACTCTCTATATTATCTTTAGCTACTTTTATAACTATTATCGTAGCTCTATAAGGTCTTATACTACTCTTTACTTTCTCTAAGGTCTAGAATTTAGTATTTTCTATACCTTAGGCTATATCTATATATCTTATACTAAGTCTTTTACTTAGTTAGGGAATAAAGTTAATTAAGTAATTTAAAGAGATTAAGATTCTTTTATATATAATCTCTTTAATAATTTTATCTATAAGTCTATTAAACCTCTTATTTAGATCTACTCTATATCTATAGTATATAAGGATAATCTTTAAGCTAGTTTTTACTATTCTTATTATTTTAATTTCCTTTATATTCTCTTTAACTTTTTATCTTTTCCCCTTATAAGTATTAATTCCTATTATAGTTATATAAATTATTTAATTATATATATCGCTTTATTATATATTATCTATAATTATAATAATTAATATCCTTTTTACTTCTTTTTATATATCGCTTACTTTTAGATTCCTTAGCGTTTACTTATATAAGCTTTTATATCTTTAAAACTTGTCTAAGAAACTAAAGACTCTTTTACTAGTAGCTTAATTTAAGTAAGATAGTATAACTATAGCTTTAACCTATTTTATAAGTAGTAATATAAAGGAGTTTAGCTATATATCTACCTAGTATATAATAAGCCTTTAAATATATATACTTATTTAAGAAAACCTATTAGTAAGTACTAAGGGAATTATACTTTTATTATCTTTTCTTTTAAGGTAAAAAGTCCTTTTTATAAGAGTCTTTAACTATTATAGGTTATAAGCTTAAGCTATAGCCTAAGCTATATAATTATATATAGAGGGCCGGATCCTATATATAAGTATATAGGCTAGCTATATATAGAAGAGCTCTATATAGCTTATTAATATTATCCTATAGATAGTACCTATATATACGCCTCTACTTACTCTATAATAATATAAGCTATTAACTAATAGATCTAATAGATATCTCTTTAAAGAGGGCGCCTCCCCCTTAAGGATATACTCCGCCCCTCCTTAGATAGATAGGAAGTATTATAGCTATCCTAGAAGCGATTAAAAGCGCGACGGCTAGCGAGAAGGACGAGGTTCTCGCTATACTAAGGGAGCCGTCTACGAGACTAGCTTTAACCCCTACGACCTCCGTAACGCTAGTTATAGCGGCGATACTACTAATATAAAAGCCGCTCCCTTAGCCGACTTAAGATAGTAAGCCGGAGTCCTTTTACTTCTTCCTTAGCCGGCTTTAAACGAAGTTTATAACTAACGAGAAATAGGGCCTAAATAGCTATCGCGATATAACCTAGTATTCGCTTCTCTATACGCTACTAGAGCCCTAGATATAGCGGATCTTTAGATTCTAAGATAAGAGCGGCCCTAAGGGTAGACGCGACCTATAAGACTTCTTTTAATACCTTATATATATTCGGTAATATATAAGAGCGGGAGAAAGCGTAAGATAGGCTATAGACCCTTAAGTAAAGAGATAGATAAACCTTTAGTAAATTCCTTCCTAATTTTATAAAGACGCTCTTATAGGTAGTAGGGACTATAGTATAGGAAGATAGCGCGAAGCTTATATAGCTATAAAATTTAATTACGCTAGCCCTATAAGAGCTACTTATCCCTATAATTATACCTATTAACTACGGCGAGTATATAAGCTGGTTAATAAAGGTAGCTTAGGGCTATAAGTAGACGCTGCGTTTTTAAAAGCTTTATAAGCGCACGCTATATAGTAGCGATAGGATTACCGCCCCTCTATAAGATAAATAACCGGCTATCGATATAAATAGGGATACCTTAATATCGGCTACCTATATAGACCGGGCTAAACGCGGTAAGAAGACGCCGTCTACTACCCCCTATACCGCCCTATACTTTAAGTAGCGGGCGAAGTAGGTAATAAGCGAGGAAATTAAGAAGAGGAAGGCTAACGGCCGCTACCTATATTATAGAGTATCTATATACTTTATATTAAAATACCCCTTCTTTTCCGCTAAGCGGCCTATAGCGGTTTAAGTAATAAAGATAGAACCGCTCCTTACCTTAAACGATAAGGAGGACTCCGCCCCCCTAGGCCTAGAGGAAAAAGAGTAGCTCTAAAGTAAAGATAGGCGCTAGAGCCTTAATTACTAATACTAATAAAGGTAAAGGAGGAATTATCCGCCTATATAAAAGAAGAGCTTACTTTAATATAGGTTATAATTAATAACTCCTTACTTATTACCGCCCTTATAAATAAGGGCTATTAGTACTACGCTATAGTTAATAAGGCACTTATATAAGAGATATAAGTACTAGTAGAAAAGATCGCCCTAAGGTAAGTAAAGGGCGCCTTAGGCGCGATAAAGGGTATAGTAATTAAGGGTATTATATAGCTAGCTATAAAAGTTAACGGTTACTATAAGCTTATTATAGCCTATATAATCCCTTAACTAAAGTTTCCCTTAATCCTTAGGAAACCCTAGTTATTATATATAGAGTTATACTTAGTTCTATACTAAAGGAAGCTATAGTATAGGCCTATATAATAGTAGGTCCGCTATAATAATAGTTTTATAAGTATAAAACTAAGTATATAAGCTTTATACTTAATATAAGAAGTCCTTACCTCTATCTTTATAGGAACTATATAATAAGTAAAGTAGGGGCAAGGCTAGGTAGCGGCTAATATAGTAGTCTATATAGTTAGCTTAGCGGATATCGATAAGGCCCTTAAGATAAAGAAGCTAAAGTCGCCCTCTAAGCTACGGTAGTAGATACTAGAGCGCTTTTATAACCTCTTACTACTATTTAAGTCTTAGGAACTAGATAAGCTTAACTTATATAAGCTAGGGGTAGACTATAGGATTATACTCTATACTAATAAAAAGGGGTAGGAACTACCTATACCGTTCGGACCGCTATATAATATATTATATACGGAGCTGCTAATGTTAAAGAAGACGCTAAGGGACCTCTTAGATAAGGGTTTTATTTAAGTTAGTAGCTTTAAAGTAAGAGCGCCGGTCTTATTTATATATAAACTAAGGGGCGGGATATAGTTTTATTATAACTATAGGGCTTTAAACGTAATTATAAGGCTAGACCGCTACCCCTTACCCTTAATCTTAGATACGCTCTATGACCTTTTAAAGGCAAAGTAGTTTATAAAGCTAGATATAAAATAGGCATTCTATAAAGTATAAATCTTAGAGGGTAACGAGTAAAAGACAGCGTTCTATATACGCTATAGCTTATTTAAGTAGCTTATAACGCCCTTTAGCCTCTTAAAAGCGCCTACTACCTTCTAGCGTTATATTAATAATATACTTTAAGACTTTCTTAATAAGTTCGCTTTTATATATATAGATAATATCCTTATTTATATAAGCGGCTCTTATAAGGACTATATATAGAAAGTATAAAGGGTCTTAAAGCGCCTTTAACTTTATAGGCTCTACCTTAACTTAAATAAGTACGAATTTAAGGTTAAGAGGGTTAAGTACCTAGGCTTTATTATCTATATAGGCGTAGGTATATAGGCGGATCCTATAAAGATCTAAGTAATCTAAGACTAGGCGGCCCTAACTATATAAATAAGTATATAAAGCTTCCTTAGGTTCGCGAACTATTATAGGATATTTATTAAAGGCTTCTTTTATATTATAAGTCCCTTAAATAAGATTACTAGGAAATAGACCGCTTTTTATTAAGGGCCTATATAGGAAGGAGCGTTTTATACGCTTAAGGACTTATTCTTATAAGCCTTAGTACTACTTTAGTAAGACTTTAACTAGTCTAAGTTAGTTAAAGTAGACTATAGCGGCTAGGTACTTAGAGGAACGCTCTCTTAAGAGGTAAATAAGTAAAAGTAACTAATAGCGTTCTACTCTTATAAGCTAACCTTAGTAAAGTAAAATTATACTATTTATAATAAAGATATACTAATAATTATTAGCTACCTTAAGTAATAGTAAGTAGAGCTTTAAAGCTATAAAAGCTTTAAGGTTCTTATAGACTATAAGAACCTTAAGTACTTTATAACCTACTAGTACCTCTTAGAGCGGTAAGCTTACTAGGTAAAGTATCTCTTATACTTTAACTTCTTAATTAAGTACTAGCTAAAGTAGGACTTTATAGTCCTAAATATACTTTCTTAAAAGGATTAAGACCGGCTAACGGGAGAGGATATTAAGGCCTAGGATCTATAGCTTATCCTATAAAAAGCGCTATAGACTTATATAAGAGCTTCCTTAGTAAAGGAAAGTATAGCGCTAATAGATAAGCCTTCCCTTATACCTTTACCTTAGCCCGGTAAGAAGGGATAGACTAGCCTAGGGGCGTATATAGCGTAGGTATTTTAAGATAAGGTCCTTTAGCGCTTATAAGATAGGATATTATCTTTAGACTATACCTATAAAAGTAAATACCGCGCCGTTAAGTTTAGCGCTCGACGCCTTAATCTAAAGCTAAAGCTAAAGGTATAAGTAGCTAACTATTATATTAACCTATAAAGGTATCTATATTAATAAGGGAGACTATAGGTACCGGGCGCGCTATATACTATAGAAGCTAGGGAGAAGGATAGACTGCTAGAGCTAAATAAATAGAATAAGCTTTAAGGGAAGCTAGTCTAGCTCGTCTATAACTTTAGTATCGTAGGCTACTTAGGTAGGTAGGGTATAGTAGTAGGCCTCGCGAGGGATTTCTACTAGCCCCTCCTATAGTACTATATTTACCGCTTCCTTTATAACTATAATATTTATAGCTATATTAAGATTTAAAGGGCATAGCTTAAGGAGCTACTTAAGTAGCTTTTAATACCTAACTAGTTTTATATATATATATAAATAGACTTTATAATAGACCTCCTACTTATAAAGGGCAGTAACTACTATATATAAGTAATTAAGGACCGACTTAGTAAGTCTATAGTATTAAAGCTAATACTATCTATAGATATAGAGTCTTATATAAAGCGCTTCCTATAGTACTAGGCCCGCTTATATAGCTAGCTAGCCTTTATTATAAGTAATAAGGGATCGAATTAAACTAGCTACTTTTAGTAGTACCTATACTAGCTACTTTAGATTATATAGCTACTTAGTATAGTATATTACCTATTAAGTACTAGTCCCTTAGTACGGGGCTAGTATATTAACCTTACCGTCTACTTAGATCTAGTATAGGTCTAATAAGTAATTAAATAGACTAGCTACTATATATAATTAAATATATTATATAGACTAGCTACTATATATTATTATACGCATTAAATATAGACTAGCTACTAGTCTAATAAGTTAAAGTAAGAGTAGTAATAACTATCTATATTCTTCTCTACCCGCTTAAAATCTAGCGGGTTCTCTATCCTTTATATATACTATAGCGAGCGTAAGACCTTACTTAGGGCTTTAACCGAGTAATATCTTAACCTTATAATTATACGATAGTAGTACGGTATATTAGCGGTATTTCCTAGTATTTTCCCTAGGTAAGTATAGGTATTTCTCTATAATTTCCCCGCTATATTCTTATAGTAACTTCTTAGGGAAATATTAATATAGTCCTTAAAGAACTATTATTACTTAGGAAATTATAGTATATTCCCTATATAATATATCCCTAGGGGAAATCTTTATAAAATATCTCTATAATCCGCTTAGTTATTATTTCTAGGAATTCTAGGTGATTTCCTAGAGTTTGCCCGGTAGCTTCTAAGTTCCTTCTTCTACGGGGAGCCTTAAGGAGTTAGGGGTAACTTCCTTAAGGGAAGCAGATATCGTTCTAGGTACCTAGATTATCGACTATAAGGTATCCTATAATATTACCTATAGACTAATAGAGGGCCTAAGAGGGTTAACTAAGAGGTATAGGCTTACCTATAAGCTATTATAGCCTATAACTAAGTAAACTAAGACTAGTAGCTCCCCACGGCCTAACTTATATTAAATAGTAAACTATATACCTTTATTAAGATAGCTTCTTTCTTTATAACGTATAGCTTTAAACTACCTTTACTAGTTCCCTTTACTATAAATATAGTAGTAAAGTAGTATAATAATTTATTATTAAAGGGCCGCGCCTTTATATTTATATAAAAGCTATAAGAAACTATAGATTATTATTAATCTATAATAGCTACTATAGTATAAGATTAAGATCGGTATACTAATAAGACTAAGGCCTTAGTAGATAGGTTTATAGTAAGAGATAAGGTATAGCTAGACCTCTATAACTATAGGTCGGTATAGCTAAAGAAGAAGCTTAACTAACTATATATAAAGTCTATAATATAAAGGGTTATTAGCTTATAGGTTATAGAGCTTAATAGTCTCCTAAGAAGGGTTTATAATAAGATTAATATAGACCTCTTTTATAGAGCCTCCTTTAACCTACTACTTAGATAAGAAGTAGTAGACGCTTAACCGCCTATAATTAAAGTAGAAAGAGAGGATAAGTTTAAGGTTAAAGAGATATAGGCCGCGCGCTAGAAAAAGGTTAATAGGGGGAAACGCTAGAAGGTCCTTATTAAGTAGCGCGGGTATCTTAACCCTATATAGGAACCTATATATAAGTATATAGGAACTATAGCCCTTAATAAGTTTAAAGCCTTATTTAAACTAGTAAACGAGAATAATAAACTAGCGGACTATTAATAATAGCCTAAGCTAAGAATATAAAGTAGGTAAAGTAAAGTAAGTAGTTATAATAATATAAGTATAATAATATAAGCGGAGATAAAAAATAGCGTTTATTTTAAAGTAAAGCCTTTAGACTACTTAGACCTACTCTTTATCCTTATCGTTATCCTTATCCTTATCCTTATCGTCCTCCTTTACCTTATTAGCGGCAGCGGCGCTCTTTAAGGCGCTTAGGCGGCCTTTTAGGCCCGCGAGCTAGTTAGCGGTAGCGGCGGCTCTAGGGGCTCTAGGGGTAAGAGGGGCCTAGCTAGTAGTAGCGGCGGGGGCGGGGGCGGGCATAGCTAAGGGGACCGCCGATAAGGTAACGGAGGTAGTATCCTTAGTACTAAGAGAGTTAATAGTAAAAGTAAAAGAGCTAGAGGAGAGGAACTTATTTAGGGATAAGGCCCTAGCGCTTAAGGGCGCGGAGATTACGGTAAGTAGCGGCGGCGGCGGTAAGGCGCTTCTTAGTAGCCCCTTATACCTACCTATACACGCCGGCCTTCTAAGCTAATACCGTAGTAAGTAAGACGGGAGGCGCCGCCTTATAAGCGCGGCCGGTATACGTATACTAGTAATAACTACCGTTATAGCGGCGCTTAACTTAGTCGGCGTAAGGGAGCACTTATAACGCGTACTATATATAAGGGGCCGCGCGGGCGGCTCTAGCCTATACTTAGCGTTTATACTTTAAGAAGTTAGCGGAAAATAGCTACTATACTCGCTAGGTAGCGGACTTATAAGGGTAGTAAAGGTAGAGGCGGGGGAAGAAGGGCTAGGCGTTATAGCCGGCGGCGGGGATAGCATCGTTACCTAGAAGGGCGATATAAGGGCGGCTAGCGTAGTAGAGGTAGAGGCGGCGGCGGTAGGCGCGGTCGCGGGGGCGCGGGTAAGAGTAGCGGTAGCGGCGGAGCTATTATCGGCTATACTTAGCACGGCGTCGATAAATAACTCTATATACTCTAAGAAGGAGGAAGTAAGGGAGGGGGAGGTAGATATATCTATCGCGGAAGTTAGTATTATAGATTATAGCCTCCCGCTCTATAAAGTAAAGAACTTATTAGTTAAAGTTATTATTATTAAGGCTATTATTACTACTATAGCTATTACTATAAATATATATTAATAAAGCGGCCTATATAGCTAGGAATAAACTAATACTTTAGGTAGAGCGGAACTTACTTATTACTACTATTTATCGCACGGAGGATGAGCAAGTGGGCATAAAGATCAGGGACTGGAAGACTCTTGATTCTGCTATCTAAGGTGGGAAAGAGGCGAGATCTTTATAGACTGCCTGAATATGAGAATGGAAGGGAATGGTAGTGAATGGAAGCATCTGATCAGATCATCTGAAGCCACTGATGCGTTGATGATGCCTCCTAGAAGTTTCTGTGGAAATGTGGAAACGGACTGTGCGAATAGGGGGTCAGACTGTTGGAGGCTGATATCCTATGTGTGACATACCCCCCCAGGTTGTGCTGGCTAGTGGGCAGTGCAAACTGAAGAAAGAAACTAGATCCCTAGCAACGTAGAGATATCGACGAGACCGAGTTGTTTGACGAAAGTAGCAAATTTCTGGCCTGGCAGAGCTTTGGTGAGGCCGTCTGCAATCATCTGGGAAGTAGGCGTATAAGTGAGCTTATAGAGGCCTTTCTCAAATGCCTGCCTAGCCCAACAGGTGTGGATGTCAACGTGACGAAGGGCTGTGCGGAGGCGTGGAATATCCTGTGTAACAAGACGAATGGTTTGAAGGTTGTCACATTGGATCGTCGGAATTCCATCAAGCTTAAGAGAGCTGCTCAAAGAGACGGAAGGTTGCAATAGTCTCCTTTGCCGTGTGCGTGAGAGCAAGCAATTCAGCTTCTGTGGAAGAAGTGGTGACTGTATCCTGTTTACCGGCTTTCCAAGCAATAGGGCCACCGAAGAGGGTAAGGATTGAACCCTGGGATGACTTGCGAGTCTCTTTATTATCAGCGAAAGCAGCGTCGGATGCGCTTTGGAAATCGCTATGATGTTGAGCGTGGAGCTGAGGAACAACATCCTCGTCGAGGCAGGGTTTTCCTGAAACTGGATGGCGAGATACCTAGTGGCGTAAAGGTACTCGATCAGATGGTCTGCGAGCTTGGAGTGATGCTCGGAAGGGTTGTTGAGGAATTCAGCTAGTTTAGACGCTGGCTTGGCTATGTCCGAGCGGGTGATAGCTGCGGCGTAGTTCAGTGATCCAACTTTGCTCTGGTATAGCTGAATTTGGTCTGGAGAAGCCTGCCCTGTGTGCGGCTGGACTTCGTTGCACGGGAAAGGGCTCCTCTGAAGTGGTCACGCCGTTGAAGGTCGAACCGTTGAACCATCCTTTCAATGTAGGAGTCTTGGCATAGCCAAAGCTTCCTGTTGGGTCTGTCACGCAGGACTCTGATACCAAGGAACCATTGTAATTCCCTTGGTCTGTCATCGCGTACTTCCTCTTGAGGGCTGCAACCATCTCATCAGCTGCGTCCTCGTTTTCCTTGCGATAGAGGAAAACAATATCGTCAACGAAGAAGAAAACAGTGAGCCAGTCGTTCTGGAAGATGCAGGTTCTGTCGGGACACTGTGTAAGACCAAGCTCTCTGAATGCAGCAGTGAGTTCCTTCTGCCAAAGAAGAGGGGACCGTCGGAGGCCATAGAGGGCTCGCATGAGGCGAAGAGCCCATCCCTGTCTGTAGTATCCGTCTGGGAAGGCTACATAGACCTCCTCCTCGTCTTCTAAGAGGGCGTTTGTGAAGGCATTAACTGCGTCGAGCTGTCGGGTCTCAAGGTCGAATTTGGCGGTGATGGCCATGAGAATCCGGAAAGAACGTCCTGCAAGGGTTGCTGCATAGGTGTCCTTGTCACCTAGCTGTTGAAGATCTCCTCGAACACAAAGACGGGCTTTGAACTTTGTAAGAAAGCCATGCTTGTCGAACTTATACTTAAAGACCCAGGTAAGTGGCAAAAGCTTGCCCGTGACCTGGTCTCTGGGGACCGCTCTGAAGGTTCCTCTCTGTTGGAGTGCTTTCCACTCGGCGTGGGCTCCTTCTCTGAACTGAGGACCAAATCTGTGGGTGCGAAGTTCCTTATACGTCGTAGGTTCGGGAGGAAGGTGTCGTCTGTGAAGTTTTTCTTCTCTGCCGAGAAAGAAAGAGCTGTGGAATTGACCCTTAGTGTTGGTCGAAAAGCACTGAGCTTGCGAGGCTTTGGAGTGCGGGCTGAGCGCCGTGGCTGAGAGTCACGGACCGGGGTCCGGTGTCGGATATGGGTGCTGAATGTCATGAAACTCATCCTGATCATCCGAGTCCTCATGATCAGATGGTTCGGGTTGTACCACAATCGTGGTGGCGTCTCCTTGGTCTGAGGTTGAGGAGATTGCTCAACGGGGTCAGGTTCAGGTTCATCGATTTGAGTGGGGATTTCCTCGTAATCCGACTCGTCCTCGATGTGGGCTGGAAGCTGTACTTCCACGCGCGGCGGATAGGTTCTGGTGGCTGATCATTTCCGTCATAGAAGATGCTTTCATTGAAGGTCACATCTCGGACCCTTCGGACTTCTGATGTGGACGGAATCCAGATCCTGAAAATGTTCGTGGAATCATATCCAACGAGATAACCGATTTCTGTGTGAGGGTCGGTCTTTAGGTCCTTCTTCTGTCTGTTCTGAAGGGCCTGGGGTGTCAAGGGATAGGCTCTGCAGCCGTATGCCTTGAGAAACGTGATGTCAGGCTGGTCTTGCTGGTAGCCTATGTCTCTGTTGTTGTCTCGCAGCCACTGATGAAGCAGCTGGAAAGGCGTTCGAAGCTGTGGTTCTGCATGGGCGATCTGTTGTGCAAAAACACTGCAGCTTTCCAAGTCTCTGGCCAAAGATCAGATGGTAAATTGGCATCAATTCCCATTGTTCTGGCCTGGGCAGATATTACCCCCAGATCGCTCTGCAGAACCGTTTTGAGCGGGAGTGTAAGGGGCAGAAGGTTCATCTTGAATCCCCTTTTCCTCGATCCAGCTCTCATACGCACTCTGAAGAGAACGATCGTTATCACGGTGGATAATGCAAATGTTGAGATTCCATTGGCGTTGAATCATTGCCTCATGGTTTCTCAAAGCAGTCATAACGGACCCTTGTGTCGCGTCATTCAGAAGGTAGATGAAGATCATGCTTGTAAATTCATCTTTGATAAGAAGAACAGCTTCCTTGCCGTTGAATGAGGTGTTCATACTGAAGATATCAACGTAGATTCTCCAGAATGGTCTGGGGCTCGGTTTTGAGGGGTTCGGCGAGACGACCTTCTTCCCTTCCCAAGGGAACACGCGGTGCAATCGATGGTAACTGGGCCTTTGATCTTCGAACCCGTCGTGTTCTCAACAAGATGCTCTAGGGCTTGAGCGTTCAAGTGACCTAGGCGCTTATGCCAAAGCGTAGCATCTGCTGTTTTCACTGCGCGAGGTGCAGATGAAGATGTGAAGTTGGAGGCGTGAGAGTCCTCCTTAATCGGGTTGAACTCGATGACCGGTTGACGAAAGCGGCGTTTCGTATGAAATATAATCTGATCGTCTTTAGAGACGCGTCCAGATAGTGGATTCCAGTTGTATCCCTTCGCAAGAAAGCGGTCGAGGATGCGATGTTGGTGTGGAATTTTGGCACGAAGGCAACTTCGTTGAGCTGAAAAAGTCCTCCTTCTTCAAGCTTCATACGGACTGTGCCGTAGCCAAGGATCTGAAGTTGACTATCGCCTGCAAAGAGCTCTTTTGGCTCTGCAAGGGCGGTGTAGTCAAGAAAACGGGATCGGTTGTTGCAAATGTGTGTGTCTGATCCGGAATCAAGGATAAAGGAGTCATACAGCGGGTAGACTGCCTTTCCGTCGAGAAACTGGTTGATGGAGGTGTTGAGGAGGCGGTGTGTTGTCAGGAGCTGGTAGAAGACCGGCAAACGCTGTGCCTTTAACGGAGGAGTCGGACGATTTCTCCATTTCCTTCTTCTTGAAGTCTTGTGCTTTCTCCGTCATCTTCTTTGCCCATGGATTGGAGTCGAGGATTTCTTGATCTTCTTCTCAACCTTCTGATCAGGAGTCCAGCCATCAGGCCGAGCTGATTTGATGAGATAGAAGCAATCTACGAAGCGGTGATATTCTCCGCAGACACACATAGGAACACCATCAGCGTTCTTGCTTGAAGACCACTTAGGCTTGTCTTTCCTCTCGATTTCTCTCCCTTGCCTTGGAAGGCAGCTCCGAATGATCCTTTGCTGTTGTTGGCGGCCTTGATTCGGTGAGCTCGTTCAAAGATCTCACTGATCTTAATGCCGTCCGGGAAGTCGGTCTTCCACTGAGGCTTGCCGAATACGGCCTCGTCTTCCATTTTGTTGACCCAATAGTCTGTGAATGGGGCGTTGATGGACGAAACAGCCTGTAGGAAATCTTGGGTAGGGCGAAGGTCCTGGACATCAGGAAGCCCTAATTGCTTTGCCTCAGTGAGGACTTTCTGCCATTGGGTGACCCAAGCTTCGATCTTGGTCCTGTTTGGCGACTGAAGGGTGGAACGATAACGCTGAACAACTTCCTCTCGAGTGCCCAGTCGGTTGGGGCCACACGAGCCTGAAGCAAGGCAAGTTGCTTTGCAACGTCGTGTTCCTCGGCAATGGTGCTGTAGTAGTTGCCGATGGTCTTGACGATGTGTTGTTGAAGGCTGGCGAGTGCCTTCACTTGATCCCTATACCCTTGAAGCTTCGAGCGGTATTGGGTGTGGAGGAATTCGAGACGGCGAAATTCCTCCGAGGTCAGATCCACGAGATCAGATGCTTCGTGGTTGATTTGTCGGAATGTTGGTTCAACTGGCTGCTGAAGAACCGGCTTACCCTCCTTGACGGCAGGGTCCAGAAAGTCCCAAAGACTGTGGGACGTGGCGAATTTCTTGATGATAGAAATCCATTGTTTCCAGTCGCAAGGGCCGTTGAGCACGGTGCCCTTGGAAGAGCCATCAAGATCTAGAGCTGAGCTCATTGTGGAAGCTATTCTGCGCAGCGGAGTGAACAAGAATAAGATACCCAGTCAGTGGCAGACCGGGCTCATAACTATCGCACGGAGGATGAGCAAGTGGGCATAAAGATCAGGGACTGGAAGACTCTTGATTCTGCTATCTAAGGTGGGAAAGAGGCGAGATCTTTATAGACTGCCTGAATATGAGAATGGAAGGGAATGGTAGTGAATGGAAGCATCTGATCAGATCATCTGGAAGCCACTGATGCGTTGATGATGCCTCCTAGAAGTTTCTGTGGGGAAATGTGGAAACGGACTGTGCGAATAGGGGGTCAGACTGTTGGAGGCTGATATCCTATGTGTGACACTATTACTATAGTTAAAGAAGGAGGAGAAGGAAAAAAAGGAAAAAAAGGGAGATACTACTTTATATACCCTTAGGTAGAGGAGGCTGCCTAAGGCTAAGGGGATAGGTAACCTAAGGCTTATATAAGTCTAGGCCGGCCGCTAGCTACCTAAGGGTATATATAATAAGTTATACTTTTATTTAAACGGCTAGCTAGCTAATAAGTATAGAGCCCGGTTTTAGCTACTTAGGCTAATAGGCGCGGGGATAATAAAGCTAGTAGGGCTAGTATAATTAATAAGAAAGGGTAAGGTAAAGCTAGCGGTATAAGCTTAATAGTATAAAAGCTATTAATTAAGTAACGCCGCGCTATACTTAAGGGAGGGTATTATATAAAAGTCTTTAACTATTATAGGTTATAAGCTTAGGCTATAGCCTAAGCTATATAGTTATATATAAAAGGCCGGATCTTATATATATATATATAGGCTAGCCGCGTATAAGAGAGCTCTATATAGCTTATTAATATTATCTTATAAACGGTACTTATATATATACCTTTACTTACTTTATAATACTATTTACTACTTTATATATTATAAATCTAATCTTATAGTCCTAAGAGTATACCTTATACTTATTAAGGTAGTATCTTTCTTTAATATAATAAAAGTATCTCTTAGGCTAGTTAAAAGTATTAACCTAAAACTATATATATTAATTAAATAGGTAGTAAAATCTAATAGTATTTATACTACCTCTTTATCTATAACTTAAAGAGTAGCCTTTACTATTAATATGTTTTTATTCCTTATTAAGCTAGTTAAATATCTACTCTTACTAGTAAGTAAGGTTAATCTTTATATCTTTAAAAGCTTTTATTAGGTCTAAGATCTCCTTTATAAGCTATCTAAGTTTCTTATTTATTTTCTTTAACTCTTTAAGAAGTTTTTCTTTACCTTTATTAGATTTAGCTTCCTTTTTTACTTTTTTAATTTCTTTAAAGAGCTAGTCTTTCTTTAGGTTCTTAAGCTTTTAATTATAGCCTTTAAATACTATATCTTATTACTTAATATCTTAGTAAGGTACTAAGTAGTTATTAATTATATAGATAAGGCTTTTATATAAGAGTTTTAAGATAACTTTAGATATCTTTTTATTTCTCTTTATAATATTAATAATAAGTTCCTTTAGTATTATATAATAGATAAAGTATAACTAAACTATAGATTCTTCTTAGCCGTTAAGTTATACCTTATACTATAAGTATAAGTAGAAACTAAGCTATTCTATAACTTTTATAATAGTCTTTAGCTTTTTAGTATTATAATAGTTTAAGTAGTTATTAATAGTTTCTAGTTATTTAATATTATATATATAGTAGTATTAAAGGAGTCTTTTCTTTACTTCTTCTTAGGTAAGTTTACTTATAAGAATTTTAATAGTAAGGGCTTATATAAAGGAGATATAGACTTTAAGCTAGTTTATTTTATCCTTATTATAAATACGGTTAATATATATCTCTTATTTAAACTTCTTAAGGAATTTAGTTATATTTTTACTATTAAGTTTACTAATAAGTAAGAGTTATAGTTAGTAGAGTCTTCTTATAAGGTTATCTTAGCTTTTAGTAAGTATATCTCTAAGTCTATTAATAATCTTATTAATATCTATCTTAATTCTTTTTATATCGCTAGTAATAAGATTAAATAATCCCTCTTAATAGCTAGCGTTTCTAGATATAGTATACTTATAGATTATAAGGTTATAAAATTTAAAGTTAAAGTTTTTAGAGTTAAAAGATATTTAATTATAACTATCTTATTACTTACTTTCTTATTTATTAGTAAGAGGTAAGCGTTCTCTATAAGCTACTATATAAAGGAGAGCTAAGTTTAAGGTTATTAAGGTATCCCTTATTAGTACTTATATTAGTATTATTAGTATATATATAAGTAAGAGGTCTTAGTAGGGTTTTAAAATAGTTTAGATTATACTATTATTATTATTTATATCTTTTAAAGTAATATATAAAGATTATAGTTTCTTAACTAAGTCGCTAATATTAAGGGTTATAAGGCTAATAATAAGAGCTTAAGGTTTTTTAGTATTAGCTTATTACTTTTCCTTTACTATTAGTAAAGGTATTATCTAATTATTTATTTCCTAGTAAGTCTATTACTTTATTAAGTCCTTAACTCTAGCTATTAAGGTAGTTATTACTTTAATTATTAAATCCCTAGATTTTATTTTTTTCTAAATAATACTATCGTCCTCTAAGTATTCTTAGCTTTATAAAGCTACTTATCGCTATATAAATAAAATAGAATAACGAGTTTATACCTTAAAGACTATTTTTAATAAAGATAAGGGTATATACCTAAAGCATGAGTAGTATATAGCTAAGGATTAATAGAGTAATTATAAGCTCCTCTTTTATATAAGCGGATAATTCCTCCTTCTCTTTTACTAGTACTAGTAATTAAGGCTTTAGAGCCTATCTTTACTCTAAAGCTACTCTTTTTCCTTTAGGCCTAAGGGCATAGAGTCTTTTTTTTCGTTTAAGGTAAGGAGCGGTTTTATCTTTACTACTTAAACTACTATAAGCCGCTTAGCTAAATAAAAGGGGTATTTTAATATAAAGTATATAAACGCGCTATAATATAAGTAGTAGCTATTAGCCTTTCTTTTCTTAATTTCCTTACTTATTACTTACTTTACCTACTACTTAAAGTATAAGGTAGTATAAGGGATATTTAATAATAACTTCCTACTATATTTAGCTTAGTCTATATAAGTAGCCGATATTAAGGTATCTTTATTAATATCGATAGTTAGCTATTCCTTTTATAAAAGGGCGGTGATCTTATTACCGCTATATAGCGTGAGCTTATAAAGCTTTTAAAAACGCAGCGTTTACTTATAGCCCTATACTACCTTTATTAACCGGCTTATATACTAGCTATAGTTAGTAAGTATAATTATAAAGATAAGTAGCTCTTATAAAGCTAGTATAATTAAGTTCTATAACTATATAAGCTTCGCGCTATCTTTTTATATTATAGTTACTATTACCTATAAAAGCGTTTCTTTAAAGTTAAGGAGGAATTCGCTAAAGGTATACTTATCCTTTTACCTAAGGGTCTATAGTCTATCTTATGCCTTTTCCCGCTCTTATACGTTACCGAACGTATATATAAGGTATTAAAAGAAGTTCCTATAGGTTGCGTTTACCCTTAAGGCCGCCCTTATCTTAAAATCTAAAGATCCGCTATATCTAGGGCTTTAGTAGTATATAAAGGGGCAAATACTATACTATATTATAATAGCCGTTTATACCCTATTTCTCGTTTATTATAAACTTTATCTATAGCCGGCTAAGGAAGAAGTAAAAGGACTTAAGTATATCGTCTTAAGTCGGCTAAGAAAGTATCTTTTATATTAGTAGTGCCGCCGCCGTAATTAATATTATAGAGGTTTTAGGGGTTAACGCTAGTCTCGTAGATAGCTCCCTTAGTATAGCGAGAACCTTATTCTTCTTACTAGCCGTCGGGCTTTTAATAGCTTCTAGGATAGCTATAATACTTCCTATCTACTTAAGGGCTAGTAAAGTGCCCCCTTAAAGAAGCGGTACCCTTTTTAAGGAGATATTTATTAGATCTATTAGTTAATAGCTTATACTATTATAGAGTAGGTAGAGGTATATATATAGGTACCGTTTATAAGATAATATTTATAAGCTATATAAAGCTCTTTTATATATAGCTAGCCTATATATATATATAGGATCCAGCCCTTTATATATAACTATATAGCTTAGGCTATAGCCTAAGCCTATAACCTATAATAGTTAAAGACTCTTATAATATCCTATATAAATACTTAGATATCTTTATATTAATATACCTAGATAATATCTTAATCTTCTTAGATACCTTAGAAGAATATAAGAAATATATCTATAAGGTATACTATATACTTTAAAATATAAAGTTACTAGTTAAACTAAAGAAAAGTAAGTTTTATATATAGGAAGTTATCGCGAAGACCATTGCGCCACGCAGGCAAAAGTGGAACGCGCTCCGACAGGTGCGCTGCAATTGACACATATATCTGACAACCGCGTTTTTCCGACACACCCCCTCAGGGATCGCGGCTCCGCCGGGATTCCTAGACCTTAGCAGCCCACGACGCGGGAGTCGAACACCAAGCACCGCGCCCATTACCCAGGGAAATCCAAGAGAAGGAGGGGTACACGGCTATCTACGGGTATTACCCCGCAACGCGCAGTCACCGGAAGTTGCAGGGGTGGTGTGCCATCCCCTCCCGGGCTCATAACTGTCGCGAAGACCATTGCGCCACGCAGGCAAAAGTGGAACGCGCTCCGACAGGTGCGCTGCAATTGACATATATATCTGACAACCGCGTTTTTCCGACAGAAGTAGACTTCCTTAGATATATAATCTTACTAAGAGAGATATAAATATAATAAGATAAAATTAACTTAGTTAAAGAATAGCTAAAGCTAAAGAACGTTAAGGATATATAAAGTTTCCTAGGATTTATAAATTACTATTAACGATTTATTAAAGATTTTAGAAAGATTATAATACTATTATATAGCTTAATAAAGAAGGGAAAAGAATTTATATAGGATAATAAAGCTAATAAAGCTTTTAAATATATTAAAACTATAATTATATAAGAACTAGTCTTAACTACCTTTAATTTAAAATAATAAATCTAACTTAAAACTAATATATTAAACTTTACTTTAAGAGTATAAATCGGATAAAAAGATAATAAAGGAAGACTATAACTAATTATATCTTATTTAAAGAAGCTATATAGTATAGAACTTAGTTACTATATCTATAATAAAGAATTCCTTATAATTATTTAAGCCTTTAACGAATTTTAATACTACCTTCTTAAAAGTAAGTATAAAGTTAAGGTTTATATAGATTATAAAAATATCTTATACTTTATAATAATATAATAGTTAAATAAATAAGAGACTTAATAGGCCGAATACTTTCTAGAATTTAACTATAAAATAATCTATAGAAAAGGAATAGAAAATAGTTAAGCTAATACCCTTAGTCGGTAAAGTAACTATAATATAAAGGTACTTATAGTAAAAGGATAGCTCCTAGAAATTAATAAAAATAAGAACTATTAGTAAGAATAGCTAAATATAATATTTAAAGTATAACCTATTAACTTAATATATTAAAAGATCTTAAAATAAATAAAAGAATATAAAGTATTAAACGGATATAATATAGAATATTTAAAAGTCTTAATATATAAAAATAAAATCTAAATATTACTAGAATTAAAAGATAAAGTTATATAAGATAGATATAAATATCTAATATATAAATACTAAGGAATCTAAAGAATAATAAAATAGATTAAATAATAATATAACTTTTTATAGCTTAAAAAAGTAATATAATAAGTTATTAAAGAATATAAACTTTATATATTAAGTAAAGCTAAATAATATATACTATATAGAGAATTATAACCGCTATTAGTACTAAAGAAACTATAGGATTTAATAGCTTTTAACTATATTATAAAGCTACTACTATTAAAAGAACTAATAACTAACGTTAAGTATAATAGTATATTTATTATTACTAATAGATTAATAAAGTATATATACTTTCTACTATATAAAGAAATAAGTAATATAAAAGAGCTAGTATATATACTCCTATAAATAATTATTAGTAAATACGGACTATTAAATAAAATTATCTTTAATAAAGAAAGTATATTTATAACTAAATTTTAGTAAGCTCTTATAGTATAACTAAAGATAAAATATAAGCTTTATATAGCTTATTACCTATAAATAGATAGATAAATAAAGCGACTTAACTAAACGCTTAAATAATATTTATAATACTATATTAGCTATAAATAAAACGATTAAGTTAAATAGCTATTAATAGTATAACTAGCTTATAATAGCTTAGTTATAAAAATAACTAAGCTCTTATTAGTATATACTAATTATAGATATAACCTAGAAGTATTTAAGGTTACTTAATAAGAACTATAAGTAGAATAAGTAATACTATATATAGATTAGCTATAAAGATTTTATAAAGAAATATAGTAAGAACTTTAATTTATTAAAGAATAAATATCTACTTACTATAATTAGAAAAAATTATAGGGACTAATCTTTTAAGAGGGAGTTATAGTCTACCTTATATAATAAAATATTAAAATAAAATAACTAAGTAATAAATTAGATTTTAAGAAACTTAGACTATTTAAGGTTAAGAAAGCTATTTTTAAAGTTAACTATAAACTTTTACTTTTAATAATAATATAGATATACCTAATATTTTATATTATATTATTAAAACTAGTACTATAAAATACTAAACTATAAGATAAAATTAAAGTTAATAATAATTAGGAGTATAAAGCTAAATAAATACTAAATATAAGAAAATAAGGTTAGTAATAAGAGTACCTTATTAAGTAGAAAGGATATAAACTAAAAGAAAATACCTAAGAACTACTTAAGCACTTAACTTACTATAGTTCTTTACTTTAATAGTTCTATTAGTAAAATCTACCTTAGGTATTATAAAATCGCTTAATAAACTAATAGCATTTTAATTAATTATATTAAATCTACTTATAGACTAAATATTAACTATTATATTAGATTCCTAGCGCTTAGCCTTATTAAGGTTATTTAAGGAATAAAGGCGTTAATAGACTATCTTAGTACCCTTTATCTTTAACTAGCGCTTATAATAGTAAAGCTATACTAAATAAGCTAAGGCTTTATTTAGGTTAGCTTAAGCTTTTAATATTTACTCCTTAGTAATTTCTTCTTCTTTATTTAATTAATTAGACTTTAGATTTATTTAGGATACTAAGAAATATATTAGCTATAAATAATAAGTAGGATAATAAGGTTACCTATAAGAGCTAATCGCTATACCTAACGTATTATAAAAACAACCCCGTTATATATATTTAGTATACTTAGAAGATCTCTTTAGTATTTTATAGTAGAAGCCGCGTAATAAATAGAAAGAATATAATATAACGTCGAAACTAAAATAATTAATAGACTTAGCTAAATAAATACGCTTAAGGGTCTTATAAGAACGATCGTTTAATATATAACTAGATATACTATTAGTAGTATATCTTAAGGGATAAAAGAGAAAAATAAGGAATATATATATATATAATAAGGGTATATTTATATACGGCGGCTAAGGTAGTAGTAGGTCTTATAGATAGGACTAAAAGGAAAGGAGATATTATATTATAACTATAGTTAGCGGGCTATAAGAGAGCCGACTACGTTTATATAATAAGGCGGCTTAGAATAATAGTTAGGACGAGAAGTTACTTAGGCTTAGCTTACCTAAAGTATATATAAGCTAAGTAAGCCTTATATAGATAGATTACTACTTAAGAGTATAGCTTACTTATAAGCTATAGTAAGCTACGAAAGGGATTATAGCTAAAACCGTAATCTAAGGATAGTCTTTATAAGTATATATAGCTACCTACTTTTACTCCTTTAAATAAATAGCTCTCTAGCTTTTAATATAATTATTATAATCTTTATTACGATCTTATCTTTAATTCTAATTACTTAATTACCTAGTTATAGTCTATAGTCTATAACCTCTAACTTACTACTAATATAATATACTTAATATTACTTAGACCACGCCTTATTATATCTATTAATATAAACCCCTTAATAGGTTTATCCCTTAGGAATAATACTAGTCGTTATAGTTAGCGGAAAATATCTATTACGCTTACTTAACTATAGACTTTTAAAGGTAGTAAAGATAAAGGTAGGAGCTAAAGGGCTAGGTATTATAAGTAACGTTAAGGATAGCGTCGTTACCTTAAGGGGCGATATAAGGGTAGCTAGTTTAATAGGGACGAGGGTATATACCTAAAGCACGCGTAGTATATAGCTAAGGATTAGTAGAGTAATTAACTATATAATTATCTAATTATCGGTCCTATATATAGCTCTAAGGGCCTTAGGTTATAAATATAAGTCTTAGAGATTTCTTTACTCTATACCTCTTTATCTCTACTAAAGTCGCGTAACTAGCGGTCTCTACTTTAAAGGGGAAAAATAAAAATTTAAATTAACTATAATTAAGGAAGATACCTAATTAGATAATTAAGGTCTTTATAACGCCTTTAAGTATACTTAGAAGTAAGTTAGAAGAGGAGTGCTAGGGGTCTTATCCCTTTAATAGGCTAATATCTATAGGGGTATAATCTTACCTATTAAACTCCTCCCTAGCGACTTTCCGACCTAAGATACTAATAGAAAGGGCGCGATAATAATAGGTAAGGCTCTTTTCTTAAGTATATAAGTAAGTAAATAAACTATTAATAGAACTTTTCTCCTTTATTATAATCCTTTCCCTTTATATTATTTATTCCTCCCTTTACCTATAAGCTACTTATTTAGCTCTTTCCTATCTTTACTTATATACTTCCTTCTTTAAATAATTATCTACTACCCTTTATATACGCTCTTAAGTATTCGCGCTTATTATTCTTAAGGGCGTTAAGGAAATAAAGTAGTTAGTATCTTTACTAGTCTATAGCTTTAGGTACGGCTAGATTAAATAAGCTATAGAGTCTTATAGACTAGTCGTTATTATATTACTAGTAGTCCTATATAAATATATAGAATTATAGTCGTTAATATCCTAGTAGTAGTTTTAATATATTCCTAGGTTTTTAACTCCTTTAACCTAAGAGGGTTTAAAGCCTAGTATAAACCTTATAAGGACTATAGCTAGAGAGGCTATTACTATACTTTATCTCTAGGAAGTAATATAGCGCGCTATAGGTATTACTAGAGTCTTTAGCCTTAGGGTAATTAACTAAGCGCCTAGTAATTTTAGAGTCCTAAGGCGAGTTAGTAGCCGCGCTATCTACCTTTCTTCCCTACTAGCTTCTTATTAGGCTATCGGCGGGGGTACGGTTATAAGTCTTTCGCTCCTCTATACGTTTAAAAGGGTTATTAGTAGCGGGCGAAGGGTAGGCCTAATTAGCTATATATTTAAGGGGGAAAATAAAGGCGTTATTTCTATATAGATAAAAGGACTAATAAGGGCGCTTAGCTCTCTCTTTTATAGATTCTAGGGTAGGGATCCTATCTTAAGGTTACTTAAAGAAAGGCTACTTAGTTTAAATAAGGAGCTTAATTTAGTTAACGCTTAAGGTAATAAAGGTCTAGGCCTATTCTCGATTCTTATTAGCGTAATTAGATAGTTAAGGGTCTTTTTAAGGAGGAGTTTTATAAAGAAACCGCGTATAGCTTAAGTAATTAAGTTAGGTTACTTTATAAGGGTAGCTAGTATAGTTAGCTCTTTACTCGCTCTCTTTACTATATAAGCTAGTTCTATATCTCTTTAAAGTAATAGTTTCTATCTACTAGGCTTATCTTAAAGGTTAACTACCTCTAGGACTTTTTAAAGGTCTTATTCTTCTTAATCTCCTAGAATAATATAGTTATATCGATAAATCCGTTTATACCTAAGAATCCTTATAAGAAAGACTCTACTAAAAGTCGTTAAACCTTAATTAAATAGTATCCTTTATAGTTATCTAACCCCGCTATTAAACTACTTAGAAACTCCGCTACCTTATAATATCGCTTATATATAATTAAGCTCGTTCGCTATAATAGCTTAGATTCTATATATTAGCCTATCGACGTAGCCTTTTATACTTATCCTCTTATCTAGCTTAAAGAAATACTAGTCTTAGTATAAGATTTTATCTATCTATAGGGCTTCTTATATTACCCTATACCTTTACTTTAAAATTACTTTAACCTTTAAGTATCGCTACTTAATTATCTTAAAGTATAGCCCGACTATACCTTTAACCTAGTATTAGATTATTATTAAAGCTAAGTAGCTATATTCCTACCCTTCCTACTAAGCGGTATAAGGGACTAGCGTATAGGTAAAGTTATAAGGAACTTAGAGGATATAAAGAAACTACCGCTATACTTATAAGAATATATAGAGTCTAGTATACCGTCCCTCTTTCTAAGTATTAAAAATAACTAAGTTTCCTTCCCTATAGTCTTAAAGGAACGCTCCTTAGTAAAGTCCCTTTTTATTTAGTTCTATTAAAAAGTTAATAACTCTAGTTATATACCTTCGTTTATACATAAAGCGACTAAGGTTAAAGGTAGGAGCGGTAAACTTAATTAAATACTCCTTATCGTTTAAGTATTTATAGTACTTTATATATCTATCTTTTATATCTTCGATAGGTTCCTCTTAATAGTTAATATAAACTAATAGTAGGTAAGGTAAAAGGTATACCGCGTTCTTAATACTTCTTATTAAGATCTTAATTATCGCGCTAAGGCTAAAGCTTATAGCCTATCGTTTATCGATAGCTTTATAGAGAAAGTTATATATATCGATAATATACTCTTTTTAGCGGGCCTTATTCTTAGTAAATCCGTTTATCTTTTTAACGCCCTTATATATTATCTAAGCGTCTTTAAAGGTAATATCCCGCTATTTAATAAGGCTTATTAGTATTAAGTACTAACGATCTCTATAAACGTACTAAGGAGGTTACTTTTACTTATAAACGTCTTATTAGTCTTAGTCTATAAGGAACGGTGTTCCTACTATAAATAAAGCAGCTATAATATACTCTCCCGATTATATAAGCTAATAAGTAGTATATTAATTATAGAGAAAATCCCATCCTATAGAGCAAGAATCGCTCGGTATTTTGCATGTTATTATACATTAAACGGGTTGCCGGTTATCGTACAATCGGGAATCGAAGGAATAGAGCTAGCTTAGAATGCTAGCTAAGACCTCTTAAGAACACCGGCACGACCAACCTCCTTTAAACACGAATATTAGTAGAACTAAGATACTTCTAGATTTACTCGAGGTATCACAGAATTCCTTAGTCTTAGGGCTATACGGCAGCCTAAATCTGGTCCCGAAAGGTTCTTCCGTTTAGCTATAACTGTCTATATAAGACAGCATGTCCGCTAGTAGATAGAGATAGAATCATTAACTTTAATACCTCTTCTATATACTAATATACTACTAATAAATTCCGTTGAAAATCCTACCTTATACTCCTTCTTCCCCTCTATTATATAGTCTTATGTGATTCCTTAATTTCCTAAAATTCCGCTTTTGCTTATATACCTTTAGAGGTTATAAGCCCGGCTTGCTCCTTTTAAGCCGGGAAATTAACTTATACCTTTGAAATTCCTTATCGAAATACCCGATTAAAATTCCTTTCGAAAATCCGCCTAACGACTTCTTCTACCTTCCTACGCTCTTAAACTCCCGTCTAGACTTCTCGATCCCTACGAACGAAATAATACCGAATTTATATAAAATAGGTAGATAGAAAGAATACGAATTTACTAGACTTAAGGGAAATTTAAATTATACCTTATAGACTACGAGGATAGAAGCTATCCTTATAAAAAAAAAGCTTATTACTGCTCTAGAGCAAGTAAATTATATATAGACTACGGAGGCTTTATCTATAATATTCCTTCGAGTCGAAGATAGTCCCTTAATATAAATTCGGTATCTAAAAAATGCTAAAGAAGCGTAAGATAAGCTTAAAAAGCTATATAATCCGTCGAACTTTTCGTCGAATTATCTGCTTATTAAGCAGCTCTTTAATCTTAGTCCCTCGGATTCTAATTTAGAGAAATGCCTTTATAAGGTAAAGGAAATCTACGAGGATTTAAAATCCTATAATATAGAAATTCTAGAAGTTATTCTTATAGCATGGATTCTTAATTGCCTTAATAAGGAATTTAGAAGCTATATTATAAATATTACGTAGAGCCTTAGGTATAATTCTACGACGTTTACCCTCGAAACCCTTATAGCTAGTCTTTTAGACGAAGCTAGAAGAATAGAGGATATAGACGAATCTTTAGAGAAAGCCTTCTTAATACGAAGGAAGCCTTAGAAATCCTATAGAAATTCTACGGATACTCCTTATTATAAGGAATATAAAAAACCAGGGCATTTTATAGTAAATTGCTATAAATTATACCCGAATAAGGCTCCCGCTTATTAGGTATTAAATAAAGGAAAAAAGGATAATAGGACTCGAATTTCTAAGAAGAGAAAATCTTCTTCTTCTTCTAGGAAGAAATCCCCTTTTAGTAGTATTTCTACTACTAATAAAAGAAGGAAGGCTCGAATTACTAAGCTAGAGTCCGATTCGGAAGATAGTAATAAGGTCTTAAATATAGCTTCGTAAGAAGAAAATATAGACCTAGATATCGACCTTATAGACCTCTCTAGGGCCCCGACCCCTATATATACGTCTAAGGATTTAGAGGTAATTTTAACCTCTATAATTACCCCTATAGTAGAAGCTAATAAAGACTCTCTTTTAGGACCTCTAAAAGCCTCGATTCCTAGAATAAAGGAATTAGTCTTAAAGGTAAGAGAAGGAGGATTTCCTAGTTATAAGAATAAAAGGATCTTTGATTTTATATATAATACCGGAGCTACTAGGCATATAGTATCTAATAAGAATTTCCTTATTAACTATAAAGAAATTAAGTCTAAAGTTTGCTAGGGAAAAGCTTCCTTTATATTAGTAAAAGGAAAGGGGGACTTAGTATTTAAGTTCCCGCATAGTAGAAAAAGGTATATCCTTCGAGACTGCTTTTATATACCCGAATTAGGGGTAAATATACTATCCTAATCTTATTTTAATAATACCTATGCCTTAATAGGAGGAAATAAAGTCCTTTTATTAGATAATAAGGCTAAGGTCCTTACTAAAGGATTTCTTAGAAATAAATTATATTATATTCTTATAGAACCTTTATTAGAAAGCTAATTAATCCTTATTACGTCTTTAAAAGCAAAGGATATAGATTTTTATACTTAGCACTTACGCTTAGGGCATATAAATAGTAGGGCTATTTTAGAAATATTAAAAAGATATAATAAGGATATAAAAATGCCTTTAGAAGAGGAAAATAAAATAAGGCAATGCGAAATATATATTAGAGCTAAAGCAACGAATAAGGTTAATAAACAACCTTTATATAAGTCTTATTCTTATTTAGAAAAAATAGTATTAGATATTTAGGGGCTAATTAAAGTGCCTACTTATAATAAATATTACTATTATATTTCTTTCCTAGACGTAGGAACCTAATATCTAGAAATATACCTTCTTCGAAAAAAGGGAGAAGCTCTAGATAGGTTCCTAGAATTTAAAAATAAGGTAGAAAATAACCCTAAAAATACTAGGATTAGAGAAGCATTTTCTAATTATGCTAAAGAATTTATATATAAAATAAAACTCTATTGCGAAAAAGAAGGAATTACCTTTAATTCTAGTCCTCCTAGGACGCCGGAATCTAACAGTAGAATAGAAAGAATAAATCGTACTATATTAGAAAAGTACGAGCTCTTTTATTTACTGCTAGGCTTCCTAAATATCTATAGGAGAAGCTGTTTTAATAGCTACCTATTTATATAATAGATCACCGCATTCTGCGATAGGATTTAAAAGTCCTATAGAAAAGATGGATAATATAATACTACCCTTCGAGACCTTAAATAAAATTAAGACCTTCGGAAGCCTTATATATTATAAGAATAAAGACCCTAAAGATAAGTAAATAAATAGAGCTTTTAAGGAATAATAGTAGGCTATTTAGAAAATGCATATAAAATCTAGGATTTTTCTAAGAGAAAGATTACTATCTCTAGAGATATTACTATACTAGAAAATAAATTTATAAAAAATCTAGAAATCTCTAGTAGTAATAATACCTTTAATTTTAATTTTATTCCGAATAAAGATAAGCTAGAAAGCTATATCCCTATAGAGGAAGCTACTAGAAAACCTAGAGATAAAAGTCCCTCGCCCTCTATAGAAGAAGAGTCTCTAAATAACGATCCTATTCCTACTACTAGTAAAATAGTAGTAGAATTACCTAAGAGGCTAGAAGGGTTCGATTCTAACTATATCGAATACCCTAACGTTAATTTATTTCTAAACTACGATTTTATAGAGTTAATTCTAGCTAGTATAGAAAATCAGGATCTAAAAATTCTAAAGACCTATAAATAGGCAATAAATAGCCCTAAAATAGCATTTTAGAAAGAAGCTATAATTAAGGAAATTATCTAGCTAATTAAATATAAAACTTAGGAGTTTTCCTACCTCCCTAGGGATAGGGAGGCTATAAGAGGCCGCTAGGTCTATACTATTAAGAAGGATAGTTAAAATAATATAATAAAATATAAAGCCTGTTTCGTAATATAGGGATTTAAGCAGATCTATAGCTTAGATTTCCTAGATACCTTCTCGACTACAGCTAGACCGAATCTATTAGAATTCTACTTATTTTAGCTATTATCTATAAATTCGAAGCTTTGTAAATAGATATAATAAATGCCTTCGTATATACCGATATAGATAGCGAAGTATATATCGATCTTCCTATAGGCTACGAAGAATACGCTCTTAAAGAATATTATTTAAAACATAGATTAGCTTATAGAGCTAAAGGAATTAAATTAACTAAATTCCAAGACCTATATAAAACCGGTCAAATTAAAGCAAAGCTAAAGAAAGCATTATATATCCTAAAATAAAGTCCTAAGCTCTAGTATAATTATTTAAAAATTATACTAAATAAACTCGGATTTCTTCCTCTTTTAATAGACGAAGGAGTATTTATAAATAAGGACTATAGTATAGCCTTAGTAATTTACGTCGACGACTTTCTTATAGTAGGGCCCTCTAAATCTATAATAGAAGAAAGATTATTTAAAGAATTATCTAAATTCCTAGATTTTACTATCTTAGGAGATATAAAAGACTTCTTAGGTCTAAATATTATAATAAACCGAGAAAATAAAGAGCTATATATATCCTAAGAAAATTATACCTTAAATAAATTAAAGGAATTTAATAAAGAAGGTTTAGGAACTTCGAATTTACCCGCTATAGTAGGCTTTAAGCTTATAAAAGCAAAGGAATTACCTTTTAAAGAAGATATATTATAATTTTAGAAAGAAATAGGATCTCTATTATACTTAGCCTTATTTACTAGGCTAGATATCTTATATTCTATAATTTCCTACGCTAGATTCGCGGCTAAGCCTAACTAGACGTATTTTAAGGCTTTAAATATAATTTAGAAATATTTAAATTAATTTCCTAGCCTAAAGATTAAATATAATTGCAATATCCCTTTTACCTATCTATATATAAAGGGTTTTACCGACTCTAGCTAGGCGTCGGATTTAACGGACGGAAAATCCTTTTCCGGTTACTATTTTTATATATATAATAATATAATAAGCTAGGCTTACTCTAAGCAGAAAGCCGTTGCCCTTTCTACCTACGAAGCAGAGTATATTAGCCTTAGGGAGGCAAATAAGGAAGCTGTTTATTTAAATATGCTTTTTAAATATATTACTAAGGATCTATCTATTAAGATTCCTAATACTATACCTCCTATTTTAACGGATAATACTACTGCTATTAAATTAGCTGAAAATCCGGAATTTTATAAAAGGTCTAAGTATATAAGATTAGCCTATTACTATACTAGAACTAGTATAAGAGAAGGGGAAATTAGAGTTTTTTATATTAAATTAGAAGATAATATAGCTAATATTTTTACGAAGGAATTAAGACCTAGATTACTCTATAAATTTAGAAACGGTCTATCCTTAGTATAAGTTCCTAAGCAATTAAAAGGGGTTTTTAGATATTTCTTATACTTTCTATATCTTTCCCCTACTAGGTTTTTCCTTTTTAGGTTTCGTAGAGAAATATTTACTAGGTTTTTATCTATTAAGATTTTCCTAGCAATAATAGGTTTTACCTTATATAAGGTTATCCTATAAATAATTATCATAACTATAGATTTTTCCTACTATAGGTTTTTCTATTAGTATATACCTAAGGATTTTTTTTTCCCTTAAGAAAGAATAGGTTTTTATATATCCTATTACGGTATAAGAATGGTTTTCCTAAATTAGGTTTTTACCCTATATATATACTACTATAAATAAATTAGTAAAGAGTATATAAATCTACTCTTTAAGGGAGGCTATAAGGAACGGTGTTCCTACTATAAATAAAGCAGCTATAATATACTCTCCCGATTATATAAGCTAATAAGTAGTATATTAATTATAGATAAAATCCTATCCTATAGAGTAAGAATCGCTCGTTATTTTATATATTATTATGCATTAAACGGGTTGCTAGTTATCATATAATCGGGAATCGAAGGAATAGAGCTAGCTTAGAATGCTAGCTAAGACCTCTTAAGAACACCGGCACGACTAACCTCCTTTAAACACGAATATTAGTAGAACCAAGACACTTCTAGATTCACTCAAGGTATCACGGAATTCCTTAGTCTTAGGGCTATACGGCAGCCTAAATCTAGTCCTAAAAGATTCTTCCGTTTAGCTATAACTATCTATATAAGATAGCATGTCCGCTAGTAGTATAACGACCGGTGTTATTCCTAAGGGATAAACCTATCGAGGGGTTTATATTAGCAGATATAATAAGGCGTGGTCTAAGCAATAATAAGTATATTACGTTAGTAATAAGTCGGAGGTCGTAGACCATAGACTATAACTAGGTAATTAGAATTAGAGATAAATCGTAATAAAGATCTATATTAAAAGCTAGAGAGCTATCTATCTAAAGAAGTAAAGTAGGTAGCTATATATACCTATAGAGACTATCCTTAGATTATAGGCCTAGCTATAATCCCTAACGTTAGATCGTATAGAGCGTAGTAATCTCGTTGATCCTAGATTACTTAGATCTCTGCGATCCCCTCGATCCTATATCTATTAGATAGTCGTGCCGACCATTTATCCGTTAGACCGTATTACGTGCTTAACGCGGTCGACCGTTAGCGGCCTAGTAGCCGTGGTCGTAACACGATATCTCCCCTCCTTTTAGTCTTATCCGCAAGACCTACTATAGCTGCCTTAGCCGCCGTATATAAATATACCCTTATCGCGTCGTGCGTAAGTATATCGTTCCTTGTCTCTTTATCCTTTCGGGATATGCTGCTAATAGTATATCTAGTCGTATACTAAAAAATCGTTCCCGAAAAGCCTCTAAGCGCGCTGCTCTTACCGAATATATCGACTTAAGTAGAGATCCTACCGATATACCGTGCACTCGATGCTTTAAGGCGAAGAAGACGAATTATCGGATAGCCGAAAATTCTTCGCGCTGTAATAATTATATTGCTAGTAGTCGTCCCTATTATAATAGTATTTTAGTAGCCTCTTCTTATAGGTGTCTTCTAATTCTTTCTACGAGGAGTAGCTAACGTATTTCTTTTAGTAACTAAATTATTAGCGGAGCAGCGTAGGCTATATTCCGAAGAGGAGGAAGCTAGGGAAGCCTTATTAGAGCTTTAAGCATAGCTTGCGAATCTTTAGTCGTAAATATCTATCGCCGTTAATCGTTTAGCTCGCATTTAAAAGATTCGGAATCGTATAAAGGAAAAGAGTTCTAAGTTATTTCGTCGTAGTCTCTAAGAAGTAGATGCCGAGGATAGCGTTTTGCCTACGCTCGATATATATAAGCATTAGGTAGCAAATAACTTATAATCGTTAGGCGTTCCTAACGAGGCGAATTAGTCCTCGTTCGGTATTAGTAAGGAGTTTATAGATCTTAGTCCTTTAATCCCTCCTAAACCTTCTAGTAAAATTGTCGAAGCAGAGAGCCGTAGTAGGTTAAGTGCTTAAGTAGTTCCTAGGTATTTTCCTTTAGTCCGTATCCCTTCTACTTAATAAGGTATTCTTATTACTAACCTTGTTTTCTTATATCTAGTATTTATTCTACTTTATATTCTTAATCGTCGTTAACTTCGATTTTTTCCTATAGTTTAGCGTTTCATAGCGCTAGTTCTAATAATAAGATATAAAATATCGGGTATATCCGTATTATTATTAGTAGCGAAAGTTTATAGTTAACTTTTAAAATAGTTTCCTTAACCTTAAACGGTCTAAGTTTCTTAAAATCTACTTTATTGCTTAGTCGTTTTATTTTAATATTTCGTTATATAAGGTAGACTATATCTCCCTCTTAAAAGATTAGTCCCTATAATCTTTTCCGATTATAGTAAGTAGATATTCGTTCTCTAACGAATTAAAGTTCTTATTATATTTCTTTATATAATTTTCGTAGCTAATCTACTTATAGTATCGCTCGTTCCGCTTATAGTCCTTATCGAGTAACCTTAAATACTTCTAGGTTATATCCGTAATTAGCGTATACTAGTAAGAGCTTAGTTGTTTCCGTAACTAAGCTATTATAAGCTAGTTACGCTATTAGTAGCTATTTAACCTAATCGTTTTATTCGTAGCTAATATAGCATCGTAAATATTATTTAAGCGTTTAGTTAAGTCGTTCTATTTATCTATCTATTTATAAGTAATAAGCTATACTAAGCTTATATTTCGTCCCTAATTATACTATAAGAGCTTACTAAAACTTAGCTATAAATATACTTCCTCTATTAGAGACAATCTCGTTCGGTAGTCTATAATTACTAATAATTATTCGTAGGAATATATATACTAGCTCTTCTATATTGCTTGCTTCTTTATATAGTAAAAAATACCTATACTTCGTTAGTCTATCGGTAATAACAAATATACTATCGTACTTAATATTAGTTATAGGTTCTTTCGATAGTAGTAGCTTTATAATATAGTCGAAAGCTATCGAATCCTATAGTTTCTCTAGTACTAGTAGCGGTTATAATTCTCTATATAGTTTATATCGTTTAGCTTTACTTCGTGCGTAAAGTTCGTATTCTTTAATAACTTATCGTATTACTTCCTTAAGCTATAGGAAGTTATATTATCGTTTAATCTATTCTATTATTCTTTAGATTCCTTAGTATCTATATATTAAATATTTATATATATCTTATATAACTTTATCTCGTAATTCTAGTAGTATCTAGATTTTATTTTTATATATTAGAACTTCTAAATATTCTATATCGTATCTATTTAGTGCTTTATATTCTTTTATTTATTTTAGGATCTTTTAGTATATCGAGTTATCGGGTTATACTTTAAATATTATATTTAGCTATCGTTGCTAGTAGTTCCCGTTTTCGTTGATTTCTAAGAGCTATCCTTTCGCTATAGGTGCCCCTATATTATAGTTACTTCGTCGACTAAGGGTATTAGCTCGACCGTTTTCTATTCCTTTTCTATAGATTATTTCATAGTCGAATTCCAATAAATATTCGGCCTATCGGATCTATCGTCCGTTTAACTATTACGTCGTTATAAAATATAAGATATTCTTATAATCTATATAGACCTTAACTTTATATTTACTTCCGAGAAGGTAGTATCGAAATTCCTTAAAAGCTTAAATAATTATAAGGAATTCTTTATCGTAGATAGGGTAATTAAGTTCTACGCTATATAGCTTTTTCGAGTAGAATGTAATTAGTCGTAGTCTTCCTTTATTATCTTTTTATCCGATTTATACTCCTAGAGCAAAGTCTAATATATTAGTTTCGAGTTCGATTTATCGTTTTAGATCGAAGGTAGTTAAGACTAGTTCTTACGTAATCGTAGTTTTAATATACTCGAAAGCTTCGTTAGCTTTATCGTCTTATATAAATTCTTTTTCCTTCTTTATTAAGTCGTATAGTAGTGCTATAATTTTTCCGAAATCTTTAATAAATCGTCGGTAGTAATTTATAAATCCTAGGAAACTTTATACGTCCTTAACGTTCTTTAGCGTTAGCTATTCTTTAACTAAGTTAATCTTATCTTATTATATACGTATCTCTCCTAGTAAGATCGTATATCTAAGGAAGTCTACTTCCTATATATAGAACTTACTTTTCTCTAGTTTAACTAGTAACTTTATATTCTAAAGTACGCGGAGTACCTTATAGACGTGTTCCTTATATTCTTCTAGGGTGTCCGAGAAGATTAGGATATTATCTAGATATACTACTATAAAGATATTTAAGTATTCGCGTAGGATATTATTAATTATCCGTTAGAAGGTAGCTAGTATATTTATAAGTCTAAATAGTATTACTAGATATTCGAATAGTCCGAATTTCGTTCTAAAGGCTATTATCTATTTATATCCCTTTTTTATACGTATTAAGTTATAGGCGCCTTTAAGGTTAAGGGCTATAAACTATTTTTTGCCGTATAGTCGATCTTATAGTTCCGATATAAGCGGTAATAGTATTCGGTCCTTTATTATAATATCGTTTAGGCGTCTATAGTCGATAACTAGTTATAGCTTACTGTTTTTCTTTAGAATAAATATAACTAGATAGCTTACTTCGGATATTAATATTCGTATATATCCTTTTCATAGATTCTTATCGAGGTAGTCGCGTAGCGTTTATAGTTACTTTTCGTTTAGGTTATAGATTTTATAGAACGTTAGCGTTATTCTATCCTTAAGATAAATTTCGTAGTCCTATTAGCTATATTCGGGTAACCCTATCTCGAGTTCTTCTTTAAAGAGTTTATTATATTTCCGGTATTCCTAGGGGATATTCTTTATTCTATCTTATAAGCTTTATTCTTTCTCTTAAGAGCTAGTTTCTCTTAACTCGAGCTCTTTATTAATTTATTTAAGGTCTTTCCTTAGAATAGCAATAACTCTTTAGATCTTTATATTATATCCTTTGTTTTATTTATATTGGATGCTAGGTTATATAGCCGTGTTAGTTAGTACGTAGGTCTTATTAGTCGATTTTATTATATCCGCCGGTTCGGTTACTATTTTCGTCCGTATCGCTAAAGCCCGTAATAATTTACTTAAACGGTTATCCCTTTTATCCTATTTAGTAGCTAAATTATCGTAAAATTTTGCTTTCTCTTAAATCTACTAGTCCTAGAAACTTATGTCTTTATCCTAACGTAGCTAGCTAGTTTTCTAGTTAATTAGTAGGTTGCTCTCCTATAGCTATAGAAGCCCTAATATAAGGTCGTGTTCTTTAATATCTATAATATTAAAGTTAACTCATTCGTCGTAGCCCTAGATATTAATATCGAGGTAATTAATCTCTATATTAATAATTCCGTTATTATAGTTAAAGGCCTCTCCTTCGATATTTATAAGTTTATATAGATCTATCTTATATCTCTATATAAGTCGGTAACGATTAACGACTCTAGGTAAAACATAGTTGCCTATCGCGCCGTAGTCTAAAAGTATACGTACGTAATATCCCGCGATTTAAATATCTAATACTATTTAGTCGCTATAGCTTACCGTTGCTATATATAGGGTCCTTAGATCTTATTATATCGTGCTAGTCTATAGCCCTTTTATAGATAGCGTACCTCGTTTTTTACTTAGTCCTTATTCGTTTTATTTAGGTATTCTTCTTCGATTTATTATTAATATCGTTTCTTTATATTTTTATCGCGTAGTATTATATCGGGGCTTAAGAGACTAATTTCTTATAGCTAATCGAAGATTTCTTATTTCTTAACGCTATATCGTTTATATTATACTACTTCGTAGTTAATTACGTACTATACTTCGTAATTCTATTCGTTTTCGTACTAAAGGTCGAGTTTTCGTTTAGCGTCTTTCTATTTTTTACGTAGTATTTTTATATCGATTCTTCCTTAGTCGAATACGGCTTATAGCCTTTATATATACTGCTAATAATCTTTTAGTGCACCGTTATATCGTTTATACTATACTCGTGCTTTTTCGTATTTATAAATTCTATAGTTTAGGTATACGTTTTCGTTATAATTTTCTTTATCGTATTTAACTTATTACGTAAGTCTTTAAAAGATTAAGGGTTCGGATATCTTAGAGCGAGTAGCGTTATACTATTCCTCTATTTTAGCGTATCTATAGGTTTTATATATCTCCGAAAGACATCTCGTTAATAAACCGTAATTATCGCGGTATTCGAGTAGCGTGCCGTAATCGGGTTTTAATAATATAACTTAGTCGTTTAGGTAGCGTTAATCGATTTTCTAGTAGTCTAGTTCTATACTTAGGTAGGGTTTCGAAAGTACTTATCCTTTAAACCTAACCGGGAAGGCGTTATATCGTGCCTTTATCTAGAAGTATATTATATAATCTAGGTAGACGTATAATATCTATAAAATATACTTATAGTGCTTATAAGTAAGTAGTATTTATAGATCGTCTCTAAATTCTCCTTATAGTTACTATTCTCGTTATAGAGCTATAAAGGTATCGACTACGGCGATAGCTATAGCGTAGTCTCCTTCGCGTAGTGCCGGTTAATATCGAATTAATATAGCTTATTAGTTTTCTATAAGAATTTAAGGTATTTATTAGGTTCTAATTTTAAGTATTTCTTTAAATTCTTCGAAGTATAGAGCGTGTTCTCTAATCGTAGTATTTTCCCTTAGTAGCGAGGGTAGTAGTACGAGTTCGTTCTCGTCTTCCGTTTCTCTAGGTATTTCTTATTTTTTAGAGCTTATATCGTCGATACTTCGTTATTCCTCCTTAAGTTATTATCCGAGTTTCGTAAGTATAAAGGCTACGTCTATATCTTCTTTATTATATTGTTTATAGACTGCCCGTCGTTATTATCGATTTTTATTTTATATATCTTCCTAGAATCGTTTGCCGTTCTTCTTAATCTAGTCTTAAGAGACTCCTTTAAGATAGGGGTATTCCGGTTCTACGAATTTAACTTATCTCTATATTTTAGGATCCCTTCGTTATATTATTATAAGGGTCTTCTTTAGTAGCTTTAGGAACTATCTAGTACCGTTTTTATCGCTTAAGTATACCGTATATTCGTCGTTATAGTATATAGTCTAACTAAGGAGTTTATACTTTAGTTCCTATCTATTAGTAGCGTTTAGGTATTTCTTACCTTTTAGGGCTAGTACCTAGTAGGTTTTCTTCTCCTTACGAGGTTATCTATATTCTTTAGAGTAATATCTAAGTTTCCTATAGTTAAAATACTTTCCTTTGCTTTTCTATATTATATTTGGATCTATCCTACCTAGGTTAGTTATATAGGCGTAGGTAATAGGAGTTTCGCGCTTTTTTTTATAGTTAGCGCGTTAGCTAAAGTTATTTCCGTAGGAAGGGTTCTAGTTTCCTCTTCCTTATTTCTTTTCTTAGCGTCGCGTATACTATCTATCGTCGATTCGTACTACTATAGCAATATAGTCTAAGAGGTTATTAGGTCGATTTTCCTTATAAAGCTCGTCCTTAACTTCTTCTTTAAGCCTATCGTAGAATCGTAATATAAGGGGTTCGTCGTCCTAATTATGCTTTAAGGTAACTTAACGGAACTTCGTAGTATAATCCGATACTAAGATCCTTTATTAGAGTTCTCGAAGTTTTTATTCGGCTTCTCGTTCCTCGTCGGTTATTCTAAATACCTTCGTAATAGCTTCTTTAAATCCTTAGAAACTAGTAAAGACTTCGTTTATTTCGTTATCTCGTCGCGCTAGTTAGTTATTAAGAAAGTCCCTTATAATAGGTCTAAACTAAGCGAGTGCCGTTCTAGATAAATAATTTCCTATATAGAGTACCTTTTCGACTAGGTCTAAGAGTTTAGTAGGGTAAAACCGGTAGTAGGCTTTAAGTTAGGTAAGAAAGTCTCGAAGCGTGCCGTAAGTACCGTCGAATAGTCTTAGCTGTTTTAGTTTAACTGCTTCTCCGAGGTCCCTAACTTATCCGTTACCTCCTCCGTTCTTAAGTAACTATACCTTATATCGAAGGGTAATAATCTCGCGTATTATATCCTAAGGCGATATAGTAGCTCTAGAGTTAGTTAATCTAGCTTACTATATAGGTATATTAATAGTTGCGATATTGCTTAGAGTAACGCGGTATTATACTAAATAAGAGCTTTTAACGTATAACGACTAGTATTATTCCTAAGGGATAAACCTATCGAGGGGTTTATATTAGCAGATATAATAGGGCGTAGTCTAAGCAATAATAAGTATATTACGTTAGTAATAAGTCGGAGGTCGTAGACCGTAGACTATAACTAGGTGATTAAAATTAGAGATAAATCGTAATAAAGATCTATATTAAAAGCTAGAGAGCTATCTATCTAAAGAAGTAAAAGTAGGTGGCTATATATACCTATAGAGACTGTCCTTAGATTATAGGCCTGGCTATAATCCTTAACGTTAGATCGTATAGAGCGTAGTAATCTCGTTAATCCTAGATTACTTAGATCTCTACGATCCCCTCGATCCTATATCTATTAGATAGTCGTGCTAACTATTTATCCGTTAGACCGTATTACGTGCTTAATGCGGTCGACTGTTAGCGGCCTTGTAGCCGTGGTCGTAATAAGTAGATAGAGATAGAATTATTAACTTTAATACCTCTTCTATATACTAATATACTACTAATAAATTCCGTTGAAAATCCTACCTTATACTCCTTCTTCCCCTCTATTACGTAGTCTTATATAATTCCTTAATTTCCTAAAATTCCGCTTTTACTTATATACCTTTAGATAGTCTATAAACTTTTCCTTATCTTTAGCGTAGAAGCGCCCTTCGCTACCTTTTACTTTAACTTCGCTATAGTAAGTAAGTAAAATAGAGCTCTTATTCCTAAATAGTAATACGCTAAAGAAGATAGCGGTATTCTTAGGGAGGTCTATAGCTAGGCCTAGGATACTATTTAGGTTCGCCGCTATATCTTAGGAAAGGGTAGAGTAAGCGAAAGAGAGGGAGAAGATAAGATTAAATAGTTAAGGTAAGTAGTTTTAAGTTATAACGCTAAGAGGCTAAGAGGGTATTATATATATATATAAGAGTTATATTAATAGATAGGATCGTTATAAGTAAGGAAGTATATATATATATATAAAAGGAAGAAGAAGGAAGGAAGAAGGAGGGTATAGTAAGAGGAATAAATAGTTATTAAAGCGCGCGGTTATTAGTTACTTTAGCTAGCCTTTATAGTAGTAAGGTCTTAGGCGTATTTAAGGGTTATACCTAAATAGCTTCTTTTACTAGTTATTAATTAAGGAGCTATTTAATCTTTGCCTTTTTCTTTTCCTCTTTACTCTTTTTATTCCTCTTCTTCCTTTTCTCTCTTTTATCTTCTTTATTTCTCTAGACTACTACTTCTTATCTTCTCTTTTTATAACTACCTCTTCTTCTTTATTATATCTTATAAGACTACTAAACTTAAAACTAAAAAGCTACTAAATATCGTTAACTTTTTTTTAACTACTTTTCTATAACCTTCCTTTATTACTACTACTCTTCTTACTTAGAATTATTATACTAAGGTCTTTCCTCTTTATATAAAGTACTTTTAAGTAATAACTATCTAACTTATTTAATCTCGCTTAGCTCGTTCTAACCGTTTTCTTTTATAAATCTATAGTTACTTTAAGACCTAGGTCTATAATAAAAATAGTATTAGTTATTAAGGGTTTTTAATTTATATAGAAATTGCCTTTTAGTTATAAGTTCTATTAAAAGCTCTTAATATCGTTAGGATTAAAGCGCGCGGTCGCTCTCTTTTCTCTTACTTTCTTAAAAATACGCTAGGTTAGTATAATTAAATTATCTTTTATACCCTTTATTATAAACGTCGGCTAGTAACTTATATCCTTATAGAAATCGCTTATTTATTTAGATACTTCTTTTCTTAGCTTAGTTTAAGGTAGTAAGAATACTCTTAAGTAGTCTTAATTACTTTATATAAAACTTATAATCCTTACTTTTATTAAGGGTATATTCGAACTTATTAAATAACTATAACTTCCGCTTATAAGTATATTATATTTCCTTTTTATTAGTATATCTCTTTTCTAGGTCCTACTAGTAGCTCTTATACTAACTATATTTAGGATTCGACTAAGGCGCTTATTTATAAATAACGGTACTTCCCTAAATACTATAAGGCTACTTACGACCTTAATAGATTCGCTAACTATATATATAGTTATAATTTCTATACCGATCTTAAGACTAATAAATTTTATAATAAGTATATTAATAATAAGACTGCCCTTTATCTTCTTTATAATATCCTTAATCTCTTTAGTCCTATTAAGGATTTAAAGGAAGGTAAGGAAATTAACCTTATACTTATTTTACTTAGAAAGAAATTATATAGGTTTAATAAGCTCTCTCTTAAGTAATAATTAAATAGTCTTTAAGTTCGCTTTATAGTAGTCTATAATAGGTTTACTAAGAGTAGGTAGCCTTATTTAGTTACTATCTTTAATAGTAAAAGTTTTTCTCTTAAGGTTATATATATTTAATCTAGTAAGTCGAAAATATATTAAAATTTATCTTATAAGTATATTTATTTTCGCTACTATAGGTCTTCCCCTTTATAATAAAGAATAAATATCCTTATCTCTAAAGTAAAAAGTCTTATTTTTAAAGGAGGTAGGTAATAAGAATATTTATTTTCTTACTTTATTATTTAATTATATCTCTATTTATCTTCTTTAAAGTAGTTAAGGGTAGGTTATTATTAAGGAAGGGTAGGAAATATTATCTTTATTTACTTAAGGAGCTTTAAGTAGAAAATTTAAAATAATAAGGTAATAGGTAGGGCGCTTATAAATATCTTAGCTACTATAGTCGTCCTTCGATTAAATAGTTAGATAGTGCCTTAGTTACTAGTTAGGTTTTAGTATGCTTTTTACAATAGTTATAGATTTTTATCTTTACTACCTTTTCCTCCCTAGCTCCTTTTTACCTCCTCCTTTTCTTATTAAATTAGCGTCTTTAAGGCTCTTATATAGAGATCCTTTTTTACTTTACTAAGTTATAGTAGCTAAACCTTAATCGTATACCTTAGGCCTTTCTTAGGTATTTATAGTCGCTTTTCTTCCTTATCCTAGCTTTAATCTTTCTAAGGTTTATTAAGAAGTTATTATAACTATAGTACTATATAATCTAAGGCTTCTTTACTTAATAGGAGTAGTAAATTATCTACTTTATCTATTATTTTTTCTTTCCTCTTCTTATTAAGAGTAATCTTATCTTAAAGTAACTAGTCGTCCTTAATAGAGTACTATTAACCTTTCTTATCCTTTTTAAACTTCTTTAAATACTCTCCTAAGATTATCTTATTAAGTATAATTTTATTTAAAGTCTTAATCCTATATACCTTAGACTACTCTAAGCGCGATATTACTTAAAGGGACTATTCTACCTTATTTAATACTTAGCTTACCTCCTTAGATTATTTAATTATCTTATCTTAAATAGTAAGATAAGGTCTCTAAGTTATAGGCTTTCTTTCCTTATTATATACTTATTAGCTTTATCTATCCTCTTTATTAATCGATTTTAATATCTTATTACTCTTTTCTTAGCTTCTTTTATATCTTTTTCTTTCCTTTCTAAAACTTATACTTATACTTTAAATAATTCTTCTCTTATCTTTACTTTATCTTAGTTAATTAATTACTAAGTTAGATATTCTACCTTAAGAGGTAGTACCGGTTCTTATTTATATAGTAGGTAGAAAGCTAATATTCTATAAGACTCTCTAACTACTATTCGGTCTATAAGGACTACTTAGTTAAGGTATTTAATCTACTTACCCTTTTTCTTTACTATTTTTATAAGTACTATTATTAACCTTTAGTACCCTTATTCTACTACTACTTTTACCTTTAAATTATATATTAAAGTTTAAATAACTTTAACGCTTATATCTTTTAGGATATACTTAAAGTCTTTCTTTATTTTAGGCCCTCTATCGATTATAGCGTATAGTATTACGCTATACCTATAAATAATAAAGAGTATAAATTTAGTTATAGCTCTTATAGTGGTTTCTTTAACTAAGGTTATTTCTACCTATTTAATAAAGTCGTCTTATACTTTTATAAGGTATAAATACCTATAATTAGATAGTATATACTAGCTATTAAAGTAAATCTTACTTATAGGGTAGCTAGGCGCGGTCGCGGTTATAACTTCCTAGGGTCTCTTAGTTATAAAGTATTAGTATTCTTTATAAGAAGAGATTACGCTATAAATATCGTTTTAAAGGCTAGCTTACTAATACTTATTCTTTAAGAACGTATATATAACTTATCGTCCTTTATATCCTATTTACGCGTAGTACTTTATAATAATCTTTTTCTATTCTTTTAAGTTATCTACGACTAGTATAGGTCCTCTTTCTTCCTTCCTAAGGAGTCGCTAAAGCTTTTAATCTTTAATATAGAAATTTAAACTCTTTAAATATAGCTTCCTATAATCTTATTTAAAAAGGCCCTTTAGCCGTTTTAACGTTTAAAGGAAGTCTATAATTATCCTCGATTCCTTTAAGTAGTCTATTTATAGCTTAGTCCCTTATACTATATTTAAGTAGAAGTCTATAAATTCTTTAATATCGCCTTCTATTTCCTTATTTAATATATTAAAAGGTCCTTTAGGCTTTCTTAAGAGTCTATTAGCTATACTATTCTTCTTACCTTTACTATATTATATAGTAAAGTTAAAGAGGAAAATATAGCTTATCTAGTAAGTTACTATAGCTCTAAGGACGTCTTTAAGGGCACCTTTTAATTAATCGACTAAGACCTATATATTAGTTTTTAAGATAAAGTATACGCTATATAGGGATATTCTTAGTCTTCTAAGCGTACTTAATATAGCCCTATACTCCCTCTTTATCGTATTATATTTAGGCCAAGACAGTCATGGTGAAGCGGACCATTTTGAATGGTTACTGGGAAAGTAATGCGACGGATAAGGGTCGAGATATGGTATAAGGAAAAGGGGGAAAGGAGGTTGGTGGCAAGTGGCAAGTAGTGCAGTTAAGGCCGGCTAAACTGACTTGAAGAAAGAAACTTAGGAGGCTTTTAGGTAGGTGAATGTGCTTTATTGGCGTACTGGTGTGTGATTTTAGATGACTTAAGGGAACAATGGATTGTCTTTATATATCTTTGGCAGTTCCGGGTTGCACTCTGCTCTGACTCTAAAGTGCCCTTAGTGCTCCATAGTAGGGTTCTATACACCTCGCGTTTGGCACGTCGCAGGATCAAACCAGCTGCTGTCGGGCATGTCACGCCTCACTCGCCCAAGTCAGTCCCAGAGCTGAGAGCAAGCAGAGGCCTGAATCAGAAGGCCGCTGCGAGCCCAAAGCCCTCCTGGTGGTCGGCTGTCCAAGTCTGACTTGGACGGTCAATCTCAACCTGCAGCCGGTCTGCCTTGTACGCCTGACGGCCGGGAGCGTATCGTCCCGAATCATGTATTCTGTGGCGAATATGGTTAGCAGTGTGTTGAGCCTCCGAATAATGGCTACATGGCGGCTCTCAGCCGTGTTTCCGCCCCTGTTTCCAGGAACGCCACGTTTCGCCGGGGCCCAGATTCTCGCTCAGGAGGTAGCACTGTCAGATCTCCGATATATAGTCAAGGTTCCAGTAGGCCCCACCTCGTTGGGGACCGAGGTGAATCAGTGTGCTCGGTCGAGGTGGCCATTGCAGCGTTCCGGAAACAAGCTCAGCAGGCGATCGAGCGGACGGACCCGGCAAACGGGTGCGAATCGCGCCGTTGACACCGCTAGCGTGACAGCAGACACCCTGAACTTGACCTCCATCTGCACCGCTAGCTATTGGTGGCCGCTGGATAACCCGGCACGCTGAATCGCGTAGGGCAAGGACCATGATGGTTTCACCGGCGAAATGTGAAACGGAGACTCCACGGCCGACCAGGAGATGCAAGAGCCATCGAGACAGCACAGCTCGCCCTTCTCCTTTCGTAGCAGGCTTGATTTTGCAACTCGTGGGCGAACTTGGCCGCGTTGAATTGACTGGAGGTGCTCAAACTCGAGATTGAACGGGTCAATTGGCCGGTTTTTCATACCGCCAACTGCTGTATCGAGCGCCGCGTTTGCATATGAGGCGCCTCGCTGCTGCGCTTCCAGGTGGACCAAGAGCTACCCCGCGGAGACAAACAAACCTTGTCTTCACCGAGGAGGGCCACTTACTGTTTACGGCCCTGACCCGTTCTGCGGGCCGTGGCGAGGATAACAAGAACTGGGGTCTAGCTGCGGGTAGGAAGAGGAAAAGAAGAAGGGTGGCGGTCGGCCAAGCACTGTGGAATCATAGCCCCGAAGAGAAGAAAGGCGCAAAGTCAATCGGGAAGGATGGACGTCACGAGACAGTCAGAGATGCGCTGCCGTGATCCACGGGATAATCTGCTGCAGCTCCAATTAGGGGCGGCAGAAAAGCCCGAGCATACTTGTGCGGAGGGCGGAGGATCATTTTTGTCCGGTTCTCGTCATCAATGATGGAGGAGGAAACAAGGCCACGGCACAACCTCTTTCTACAGCATAGGGGCTGCCTCCATGTGTATGTGAAGCGCCCTCCTCGATCTAGCTTTAGGCTTCAACTTGCCATTAATTGCCGAATGTCGATACCACGTCCAAGTGCTGGTAAAACAGAAACGATGGCGTCGAAGAGTAGCAACAATACGTGACGCATCGTCGATTGGGCATTTGGCAATGGCTCCTGGCATTCCAACTACCACTACGACTGCGAAGCCGATATTACGGAGTCGATGGACTCTAGCCAACAGCCGATGCATGGGCATATGATGGGCATAGGATGGCTGGGGCCGACCTATGCTATGCCACATGTGCATGGAAGTTAATCCTGATCTGCTACGCAGATGCTATAGTCTAAGCCAAGCGTGTGGACCTCGGATTAAAAGTACAGCGGTAGTACAGCAGTAGTACAGCGGTAGTACAGCAGTAGTACAGCGGTAGTACAGCAGTAGTACAGCGGTAGTACAGCAGTATGCGGAGCAACATGGGACTTTTAGCCTTTAGGTAACGTCTTGATCAGAGCCTCGAAGCCGGAACCACCGTCTTGTCCATGTCTGTGCACATGTGGTTGTACGAAAGTGAGTTTCGAAGGCCTGGTCAATTTCACTCACGACTCTGAGACTCGTCGTGACCCTCCAACTCGGCGCTCTTGTCCTCTCCAAATAAATCTTAACAAGGATTTTGACACCACATTGGTACCCCGGGCGTCAATGCGCCCAAGATATCTCGGACTACGGGTCCACTGCATCCCATCTTCAAGTTGGCTGTCCTCAGGGTCCCAAACACGGGACGGCGAGGGGTTTCGGACCTCCAGTCCTTGTCTGAGCACCGTGTCAGCACGGGACTGCGTCTTGGGGCTGCGTCCTGGGGCTATGCTGATTGCTGATGAGTAGGATGGGTAGGGACCTCGATGACGACGCAAACTGTACAGTACATCGAGTTATTACTTGCCGCAATCCCTTGCCGATCGGGAAGTTGACCAATGAGAATGCTGTGCTTTAAGCGGCACTTGGGCTCACTAGGTAGTAAAGCTCGCTGGAAAAGAAGTCTCACTAATTAGCCTTGTCGATACTTGTCGCTTCGTGGTGAATTCCTAGAATCGCAGTCTCTTTAACTTTGATCCGCTTAACAGTGCGCAACTACCCAAGCTGTGCGCTGCCAAAGGATTGCCTCTCAATCAATACAGTAATACTGCAATACGTACCGGCAGTGGAACATTACTTATACCTTATTACCTAAGCTTACTTGGCTACTGTACGGACTTCGGGCACTGGGCGCCTTGCCTGATGAGGAGTGCCGCCAAACGCGGCGGGGACAACCGAGACTACTAAGGCAAAACAACAACACGATGGACCCAAACTGTGCCAAGGTCGAGGTACGAAGTATGTACGAATAAGAGCCACAAAAACAGGGGCGAACCCCCCCTCGCAACGGCGGTACGAGCCCGACGGAGGGGTGGTGATGGCTTCACTTTTCCAAACTCTCTCCTCTCTCTCTCTCTCTCTCTCTCTCTCTCTCTCTCTCCCTCTCACACCCACAGGGCCCACACAGGTCACACACACTGAATATGCTGCCCATACATATTACATACTTACAGTACTTGCAACCACGCGCATCTGACACCGATCCCCTCCCTTCCCAAAACTGCCGTGCAACGCCCCAGCCAGTCGGCTCCCGCCGTTTGATCCGCCACCAACGCCCGCCCTGCCTTATTAGAGGCACATAGCTGCTGCCTAGCGGCCCCCGGTAAGCGATGGATTGCTGACCTGCACCGAACCGCCGCCGTGGTACAAGCCAGGTACATTGGCCGGTTAACAGCCCCACGGCCACTTTGTGCTGGCCCGTGCTAACTCGTCCCTCGCCGGGGCAGGTATCTCGCTGTGTCTCACTGCGTCGTTCCAGCGCCTCAGCGCTCCGGGACTCGCCGTTTGGTGCTGCGTCCCAGGCTGCTGTTGGCCCGGGCAGCTGATCATGGTCAGCTGCAGCCGCGTCTCTGTCTCTCTCTCTCTCTGGCCATGGCTGCATTGTTATTATTACTCACCACCATCCTGTCGATCCTTGCGTCCAATGTGTCGCCGTGGCCCAATCAACCACGCCACAGCTGTATATAGCCCTGCCCGCTTCTGCTGCTGCCTCTTTCAGCTGCCTCCTCCTCTTCCTCCTCCCCAGCCGCGCATCTGCCCCCCGCAGCCTTGAAGCTCGGCCTCCTACCCAGCGCCTCTCTGCCTCGCAGCCGCCAACATGTCCGGCGAGAAAACCGACGACGCCTTGTGAGTCCCTCCAGCTCTCTTCGCCGCAGTCTGCCAGCTCACACTCGATCCCAGCTCGAGGCCCCGATGCAGCTGTTGATCACGAGAGCCATGGGCGGAAGCTGAGCGAGCTCATCGACAACTCTGCCGGCGAAATTCGCAACCCCCTCAAGGGCATCCCCCGCGAGGAGCTTCTCCAAAATGTCGCAAGGTTCCAGCAGGAAAAGGGCTTGCCCGAGGACATCCTGCCGCTCTTGACCAAGGGCGCTCTGGTTGCCCAGGATCCCGCCGCCTTCGAGGACCTGCCTGACCTCAACGACCACGACAGGCGCGCTCTGAGGAAGAAGTCACCACCGCTGGAAGCATCCATGGGCCCTCTACTACACAATCGTCCTTAATTCCATAGCCGCCGCCATCCAAGGATGGGATCAGGTTGCCGCCAATCAGCCTCTTCCCGAGCTGCCCCGAGCGCTAATCAGGACATGCCTCCAGACGGGCTCAAACGGGGCCAACCCAGCTTCCCCTCGCCCTCGGCATCCGGACACCGCCGGCTCTGCCTGTGGGCCAGTTGCCAACGCCGGCGACTGCGCCAAAACAGCTGGATCATAGGCTTTGTCAACTCCATGCCCTACATAACCATTTGCCTCTTGTACGTCACAAGACAGCCGCCCTCGTGCTGTTCGTACTGACCCGCGGCCCCAGTGCCGGTTGGATATCCGACCCTTGAACGACTTGCTCGGTCGCCGAGGCGTCATCTTTGTCGCCGCCATCTCTCTTGCTGGCGCCCTTTGGCATGGCCGTCTCCCAGACCTGGGGACAGCTTGCCGCCCGCCGGTCGGCAACCCTTTCCCTTTGGTTTTCAAGGCTCGGCGCTGATCCTGGCCTCAGAATGCTCCTCGGTATCGGCATGGGACTGAAAGAAGTCACCGTCCCGTCTTCTCCGCCGAAAACTCTCCGGCCATCATCCGCGGCGGCCTAGTCATGTCGTGGCAGGTCTGGACGGCTTTTGCAAGAAATGCGTCGGAAAGGCCAAGTCGAGACTGCGGCGTGCCAGAAACTGATGCTGGTATCTGTAGGCATCTTCTTAGGAACTTGCGCCAATCTGGCAGTCGGCAAGACGGGCGCCATTGCCTGGCGACTCCAATTTGCCTCGGCATTCATCCCGGCCGTTCCTCCGTCATTGGCACCTACTTCTGCCCTGAGCCCTCGCTGGTGCCTCAAGAAGAAGAAGTACACCAAGGCCTGGGCCTCGCTCCTGCGGCTCAGAAACACGCCCTTCAAGCCGCCAGAGATCTCTACTACATCAACTGCCTGCTCGAGCAGGAAGAGGTCCTCGTTCAGGAAACAGGCGTCAGCACAAAGAGCAACATGTTCACCCGCTTCGTCGAGCTCTTCACCATTCCCAGAATCAGGCGAGCCACCTGGGCATCTGGCATCGTCATGATCTCGCAGCAGCTTGCGGAAGTAGCAAAGCCGCCCTTGTCCCGAGGGAAACCTTTGCCTCATTCACCAAGATCCAGCAAGCCAAGTTGCTTGGCTCCTGGGTCATGCGATGAGCATAGCTGACGGGAATTTTGCTGTCCAGTCAACATCATCTCTTTCTACAGCAGCACCATCTTCAAGCAAAGCGGCATCTCCGATTATACCGCTCTGTGGGCCAGCTTTGGTTTCGGCTTGATCAACTTCGTCTTTGCCTGGCCTGCTGTCTGGACGATTGATACCTTTGGCCGCCGAGCTCTTCTGCTCTTTACCTTTCCAAATATGTTTTGACTCTACTGGGTTTGTTGAGCCATTGCTGAGACGTTTGATTTACCTGCTGATGTCTTTGAATAGCCGCCGGTCTTTGTTACCTCATCGAGCCAACCGTCGAGCAGAGTACCGCCCGGATCGCAGCCGTGGCGACATTTGTTTACCTCTTTGCCGCATTCTACTCTCCTGGTGGGTACCTTGTTCCCCTGGCTTCTAAAGCTGAAGGGGAAAGTCCAGCATGTCCTTGATGCTAATCATTCCCACAGGCGAGGGCCCCGTGCCGTTCATGTACTCGGCCGAGGTCTTCCCCCTGTCTCATCGCGAGATCGGCATGTCATGGGCCGTGGCGACCAACAACTTTGGGCCTCGGTGCTCTCCTCACCTTTCCTCGTATGCTCATTGCCATGTCGGCTCCTGGCGCCTTTGGCTTCTACGCTGGACTGAACCTGCTGGCCCTATTTCTCATCTTCTTGTTTGTGCCCGAGACGAAGCAAAAGACACTCGAGGAGCTGGACTGTTTGCTGTTTCCGACCGCAAGCATGCCTCGTATCAAATGTTCACAGTCCCCCTGGTGGTTCAAGCGATGGATCCTCTTTCGACGCGGTGCGCCCTGTCCGATCTTTACCACGACGCCAACGCACAAGATTACCATGACACGAGCGCAGGGGCTTATCACGAGAGGATCGTAGAGACTTACGACGACACCAGCGCAGGGGCTCACCGCGGCACCACCACAGGAGTCTCCACCAGTGAACATGGACGTGGATATTTAGGTCCGCGGAGCCTTCGCAAAAGAGAATACCTCGACTCAGGCGACGCTGTACTCGACTGCCAGGGCTTTGTTGTACAGGCGAGATGATGTGTCCTGCAATGGAAGCCCGTGGCAACGGTACATATTTCCAGGGAATGCCTGGACGTGTACAGAAGGGTGGGTAGAGTATATAATGCGACCGTCCGTCCTCGAGGTAGAGAGGAAGCCAGGGTGGTTTTCATATATGGAAAGGTGTGCAATCCATACTGAGTATCGCCCCACATTTATTGCAAGTATTGCAATACACCTTTCCATTCTTGGTCCGTGCGCATCCCGCAACAGCTCACCTATATGGTCTCGGCAAACGTGCCAAACACGACATGAATCAATGAAAATCAAGGAACAGTTAACGTGAACGTAATGACAGACGACCGGTAAGGGGATAGCAGAAATTTGCTCTTTTGCAGGAAACAGGCGTAGAAGTTGAGCCAGGATTTTACCCAAAATCTGGGGACCCGCCACCACCCTCGGCCCCTTGCAAGATATCGTTCTTGAGCCAATGCTTTAAGCATTCTCCTTTCGACTTGTTTCGCGTCCAATTGGGCTCTTTCCCATGAGATTGTGCGACGCGCCCTGAGAACACCCGCTCAGGTTCATCACTCATCGCCGGCATTGATAGGATGTCTATGGCCATTTGTGATAGCTTGTGCCATCGTTTTCTGTTGCTCTTGAAGCCACCATGACAAGGCCGTCGTCGGCGTAATGTCGTACGGATCACATGAAATGTAATCTTCGTACTCGTCCTGGCTTGACGGTCGAGTGCAATTCTGCAGGTTCCTTGAAATGCGATCAAACGCGTCAAGGTCCTCGTCATCATCGTCATCTAGTAAATGTTGCGAGAGGGCGCCATCCACAGTGTCTCGGTATGTGAGCCAAAGGTCTTTGACCTGTTTGAACGCAGGTTTTTGCCACTTCTTCTTCCAATTTGCCTGGATGTATGTTGTGCGATAGCTGGGATGAAGGATCAAGGCAGCTGCATAATAGGGCGATGCTTCTGTCTTGCTATAATATTTGTCAAAGACTTCCCACCCTCGTTTGATCCTAAAGGACAGCTCGGTGTCTGATTTGTACGAGACCTATTGCACCATCTCAGCGCTTGCACAAGGAGATCAGAGGAATGGAAGGCATGGTACCAGGGCTTCATCAAAGCATCGGATCAAGACGTCCATCGTGAAGAGCACTTTGTCCAGGGTCGCATGATCCCCTTGTGTTGCTAATGTCGCTCGGGCGAACGGTTGAAGGATCTTCTCAATTATTCGGAGCCGGGCCCAATCTTCCGGCAATAGAAAATCTGCAGAAAGATCTTCGAAATGATTCTGGTGTAGGTGTCCAGAGCGCTGGCAGTTTCTGCTGAGTGGCAACATGCAGCATTTGATACCAGCTATTCCACCTCGTACGATTGTCAAGTGGAATGCCCTCTCAGCGAGTTCCATAAACTCCACTGCGTCCTGATGAACTCCGGATGTTGACAACCAGGTTGTGGAGCTTACCAAGTGGTCCAAGGCGGCGAAATTCGGTGCGCTGCCTTTGAACTTTGCCAGGTCATCTGCGTCTTCGCATATTTCGCCCTCTTTCAAGTCAATAGAATTCTGGAACAGGAAAGCTTGAACTGCCAAGTTGATAACGTGGCCTAGGCATCGGAGGCGGTGAACTTCAGGATCCCATTTGACGCCCTCTTCTTGAGATACGTGCTCACTGCCCGGCAGAGGGTGTCATTCGTGCTCGAATTATCCCCAACGATGCTTCCAAGGCGTCGCAGAATACCAAAGTCCCGCAAGATGGGAAGAAGTGTAACGAATTGCTCCTCCCGGAATGGTTCGCCACAGGCCGAAGTGCAAGGAGAGCTTTCCGTCGTGCTTCTTGTGCGTGGTCAACAGTGGAGCAAACTCGAGAAGAAGGAGCCGATTGGGGACGTCCAAATGTCAAGCGAGAGGTGAACCTTGGATTTTGCTGACTGGAGCTTCATTCGCACGATATCCTTGGCCGACTGGAAATGATTGTCGATAATTCGTGGAATAGTCGAGTGGGCGGAAGGGAGATAGTCCTTCGCGACCGGGTTCAAGGTCGAAATGAAGAGGTGAAATTCGCGGATTCGACAATCGATAAGGAAGGTTTCGTGCGACGATCAGCAAAGCTAAGGCTTTGTTTATCTTGTCTTGGTCCAGGTAGCGTTTGAAGACCTCCGACTCAATCTCCGTTGTGCGGCCCAAGTCCCGTGCTTGCTGGTAGAGTTGCTCAAACCCTCAAAGATGGACGATTGAAGAGGAGTCAAATCTTCCACGACTCGAATATCGTGCTTTCCTCCAGATGTTTTCGAAAGTTAGTGGTAACTGAAGTTCTGTACGGCTTTGTCTGGGGACAATGACTGCAATAGAGAAGGCGATTTCGGCCCTTAAACTCTTCCTCCCCCTCTGCTGCAACGCGAGCATGCTTCCACGTTGCGATAGCCGCTTTGCCTCTTGTATTGCGAGATCTTGATGTCGTAGAGTCCGACAAAATAGATTCAGCATCGAAGAAGGATAACGTACTTGCAGTATCCATAGTTCGACAACTGACTCGTCCGACGCGTTGGTGCAAAATGGTGGGGAAAGCGATTTGTGTTTGTGTGGGAATTAGCGGTGTTCAAGGCCCTCAGACCCCTGGACGATGGCGCTGTAGGGGTCCCGGTCAGTGGCGCAATTTGGCCAATTATCGACTGAGTATTGAAATACTATGGATCCATATCCATACCCTGTCCATGCCATAGTATGGAAAGGGTATTTCCATACTTGTATGGAAAACCACCCTGGAGGAAGCACCGTGACGCCTCGGGTGGAGCGGCGAGGCTCGCTTGCGTTGCATCCTGCGTGGTGGTGGATGGGCTTTTCTTGCAACATAATGATGGGCCGGAATCGGCAGCGGCTGGATTGTTTGATATGAGGCCGCATGAACAAACTTCTTTTCATTCGATGCTATACCCACACTCTGTGTGTGCCGACGATGGACACGTTTCGAGGTACGATGTGTGTTTACAATTCAGGACCGTGTAACTTACTTGGCGACGCTTGAGTGCGCCTGCGGTCGTGTTCGGAGCGGTAACGTCTGGAGTTGATGTTGTCGGGACCTTGCGTCCAAGATGGCGCGCGCACACACTCACACGTAAATGTTCAATTCCACGACCCGTGTAACTCTCTATACTATACTTGCGCCAGGTGGAAGGCGGCAGCTGCCTAAGCATGCTTCGGGCTTGTAGCCGTTCGCCAGAAAACAACAAATATGCGCGCCATGATTTGGTTGAACAAAGGGTGTTCCTGGCCCCTAAACGAAAAGACACAGACGGGTAGCGACCCTGCTCCAACTCCCCCGCGGAAACCGCTTGTTCCGCGTCAAGACTCGGTTTTCATGGCAAGTGAGAGATGGCTCTGCCCCCATGATTGGGTCTTGTCTCGCGACTTGACCGACTCAGCCGGGCTCTCTCCCGAGACAACCAGGACCTCGGGCCCTACCACGGGCTTTGGCTCGCCAGGTTGACCCGGCCGGCCTCGGGCCTGGTCGCCCTGCGCGCCTCGTCGAGCTCGGCGTCGACGTCCCACGACTTGACAAAGTCGGCGATTTCGCGGAGCATGTCCTCGACCAGCTCCATCGGCTCCTCCGACTCGTCGGACCCTCCGTCTGCCTCGTCCCCATCTCCGTCGAAGGCCTCGTCATTAGAACCCCCGACGTCATCCGCCGCCGGCGCCGTCTCGGCGCCGGGCCCCACCTCGTCCGCTGCCAAAAAGGTCCTCGCCATGCCCTGCATGCCAGGGCTCTGCAGGGCCTGCTGCGAAGCCGTCGGGATGAGCTTATGCCGCTGGCCGTCGGTGCGGCTGGCCACGGCTGCAAAGTGCTTGCTGAACCGCGACTGTTCCGAAACGGGCAGGTCCTCGATCGGGGTGGCCGGCGGGGAGACTTGGCGGAGCCTATGCCGCAGAGGCAAGGATTTTGGCGTCGGCTCGGGGTTGCGTGTTCTGCTCGTCCCCAAGGACTCCCTGGTCCTGCGGCATCAACGCCCAGGAAACCCGGCGGACGGGGCGCGAGCAGCTCCACGGGTTTTTCATGGCCGAGGAGGGCCGCCGCCCCGTCGTCGCGGACCGTTGGACGCCCTCTCTGCCCGCGGCTCCGTCCAGGCGAAGGAGACAGAAACGAGGCAAAAGTCTTGACGGCAAACTGCGGCTCCGGCGTGGACGGCCGCGGCTGAGGTTGAGGCTGCGAATTCGAGACATTCCCGCCGTGGCTGCCGCAGCCATCAATGTCCACGGCTGCACCTGACTCGGCTGCTGCAATTGCGTCAAGTTCAGCGTCACACGACCATGGACTCTGCGCTTCAGGCGGTAGCCTGACGGGGCGCGGTGCCAGGCTGCGATGGCGACTCTTGTCCCCATGGCTTGGCGTTCTGTCTACGGGTAGTAGGGCCTCTCGCTGTGTAGGCTCTGCACGTGCCCAAGGGCTTTGTTGTGAGGCCGCAATCCAGGTTTCATTTAATCTCTCATCCATGTTCGTTTGATTGGCGTCCATGCCTTCATCAGCTCCTTGTTCAACTGCGTTGCGGTCCTGCTCCGACACAGCGTCTACAGCTGCAGACTCGGCCATCATGCCGGGTAGAGCAGCTACTTGCATCTCTTCCGGCGCAGAAGAATATAGCCCAAGGCCACTGTGCTCGCTGGCACCACGCTGTGACGTATCAGATGCGTAAAGATCTGCTCTTCAGGCCTGGTGTTGCATGGTGTGCTGTCCATCCTGGGTCGAGAGATGGGTGACGGTCCAAGGCTTGGAGCCGGCTGCGGATGTCTGGACCATGGGCTCAGCGGAGCAAGTTTATTCAGTATGCTCTGATGGAGAAGTCGCTTCGGGTACCTTCTGCAGAGAGACTCGGCCTCTCTCTCATCGAAGAGTCGCCTTGCTCGGCATGTACAGCAGCATCCTGCAGGCTGCGTTGGGCTTCGACAGACGGAACGAGCTCTGCCTCCTGAGGGGCCATCGGATGGCGTGAAGAGGGTTCCGCCTCCGATGATGGGTCAGCAACAGCACTTTGCGGCAGGGCTGAGGGAACCAGCGTCTCATGCTCCATCTCAATCGCCGAGGATGTCTCGTGCTGTGCTGTTGGACGATCGAGTTCGACACTTTCAGGTTCGGGAGCTGGTTCTCGACAAACAGAGTGTGACGTTAGGGAAATGGCCGATGGCAGAGGCTGGGCCACAGTTTTTGCTTCTTCTTTGGACTCAATGGCCAGCGAAGAACATTCAAGCCAGACTGCACGGGCGACATAGCATGGATAGCCTGCTGGGCGATCTCGGCCACGTCTTCCTGTGCATCATCATACACCACTTCCTGCTCGACTTGAGAGGTGGCACCACAGGCCAATTCCTGATCCCAACCATCTAAATACCGCTCCATAAATCGCACGTGGAACTCGTCGATGTCGTCTGATGACGGAATGGACTCGGTTTCGTCATCGTCGCGACCGTCGCTTTCGTCCTCCGTTGGACCATTTTTGTCCACATGCGACGACCTGTCCTCGGCGGCTTGCATGTCGCTCAATGGTTCCTGTGAAGACAAGTTAGGGCGACGCAGGCTGATTGGGTTCATCCGGCAGCGCTTGATCGAGGACCTCGGCTCTCTCCAACGCATATCGCATCTTAAAGCAAAAGCTTTGATCCTGCTGCGTCCCGAAAGGAGCCCAGTCCTCGTCGAGGACCATTGTGGCTCGTCATCGCGCTGCCCGTTTCATTGCAGCAGTCTTCTTCAGCTTCAACTTTAATGTTCCGCCAGCTTGTCTGGATGGGGATGTTTTGGCTGTTGCGAAAGCATTCGGCACTTCCTTGGTCGCGACGTTTGAAGCGCACTTGGCGAGGTCCCATGTCGCTGGGAAACAGAGAGAGGAGAGTGTTGCCGCGGCTGCTTCATTCTGGCTCAACTCGTCTGCCACGCCGCCGACATGCAATATGGCAGACCTCCAAACATGTTGCCTGGGAGGTGAGCGCTTCGCTTGACGCGGACAGCCGGAGACGCTGGGAAAGGCGGCATCTGGCGTGTTCGTCATGAGTTCGTCGTCGTCGGCGTCATTGCTTTCGTGTTTAATCTGTGGCCGGTGTCCCGACAGCGACTTTCGTGCAGAGCCGATATCGTCGCCCTGGCTTTTCGACGCCGCTAGAGCCGAAGCTACGGCGGCGTGGATCCTGGCGACGGGGAGGAGTACGAGTCGGGCTGGCTCGAAACGAACGGTGAATTGGAGAATCTTGGGTCGTCGGCATCAGTCCTTCTCCTCTTGTTCTGCCACTCGCTTGAGCCACGCGGATTCTGTGGCTCTTCGCTTCGTTGTGGTCACGCCGGTCTCTGAAGTGGACGACGCCCAGAAAGAATCTGTGAGAGAGACGGCTCATGGATGTTCTCTCGCCAATTCTGAACCATGGCCAGCTCATCCCGCTTGAGATATGGATGCGACCCTGAGGCTGGGGCCTGCTTAAGGCTCTCCGACTTGGCAGGTGGCAATCGCGGTCATCGGCGGTTGATTCTTGTTTCCAGGGTGCTTTTGTCGTCTGCCCGTGTACCGATTCGCAGACGAATTGAGAGGCTCGTCCGTACTCGCACCGCTGCTTACTCCAAGGGTTGGTCCAGCCAGAGTCCTCGTTAAAGGGCCGCGCAGCGACGCCGAGAGCAAGAATGGGACCTTGCGTCCAAAAACGCTGGCCAGCCTTCTCATACCGCAGCCTTCTCGTTTGCGGATCGGGTAGTCCTCATCTTCCGAGCCTTGATAGTAGGGTTCGTCGTCGCACATTGCTTCTGAGTAGACAGGAAGGTCCCGCGGCTCAAGGGGTCATCGGGCACCATGGCCATTGGTGGATAGTCGATCCAAGCGAGACAGAGCAAGGTCGAGGGCGAGATTGACGAGTAGTGGCGCGATGAATGCCCGAGCTCACATTGCAGTTGCGCACGTCTTGGTTGGTCGTTGACGACGAGTGTCGGCCGAGCTTGTCTGTGAATTGGCGGTGGTGGCTTGAAATTCGTCGAGGGGGTTGGCGCGGCGCGCTTCGCGCTGGCACGTGATGTCGCGTAAATGAGCTCCGCGGCTGAACTCCCCGCCGTCCCCTGCAGAGTGACTCGTCGGGTCAGGGACGCATGGAATTCGGGCGATAGCTGGTGGCTGCGTGCTGGCTCGAAGAGGCATCAGAGAAAGCGTGATGATCCGTCACAAGCCTGAGTAGTTGACATTCTTCTCATTGTGACATGACCAAGGGGGAGAAACAAAGTGGGTGCAGACGATAGATAGATGGAGGCACGTGACCTGGACCATGGCATGGGTTGTTGGCACAGCAACGGCGGCCCCGCAATCAAGGTTCATCCTGGGCCCGTGTTTACGTCTCTCGCTCCAGCTCGGTACTTGAATATACATCGCCAGCATCCCGACGATTGCCACAGAACAGAGGACGCGTATCCACGCTGGTCGCGTCGCCGAGGAAAGGAGGCACTGCTGCTGCTTCGACTGCGGTCCAATTGCTCGAGCTGGCTGCTGGCTTGTATTCATCGTCCATTATCTGTATTCTCACCTCTTCGCTTCGTCGGACTTCAAACAACAAGCAGCTTTGCGCCGACTGTCGCCCTCGCGCCGAGACCGCAAACACCTTGGCCGGCCCTCTCAAACAGCTTGACGGGCCGCATAGCTCGCCCCGGAACCAGACGGCGTCGCACCCGGCTTGCTTTCATGGCGACGCGGCGCAACTGACGCACGTCTGCCTGCCCGCGATGGATCACGCTTGGTTAGATTCTGTCCGAGGACTGATCTCCCAGCCGAGAGCGACACGTCGGCTGGCGCTGCCGCCTCTGACCGGTGCCACTCACGCCAAAGCAGCGCCACGCCCGGAGCCCCAGAGCCGCATCCCGCAAAGAATCGGAAGGTCCTCTCTCATCTCGGAGCGCAACAGCAGCCCTTTGGTCCTCAATGAGCGCAGCGTCAACGAGTCACACATCTCGGGTCGCCGCCTGTTGTCGAGGGAGAGCAAGGCGTCGACGGGCGACGACGCCGGCCAATCTCCCCTGGCCGCGACCAACGGATCCGTCATTCGCAACAGCGTCCAGCACCACTTCGTCCACGCGGCAGTCGGAAACGCCTGAGTGGAAGCGACGCCTCGTTCACGGCAAGATTTCCACGGGAGCAGCGCGATCTCTTCTCGTCCGCTGCAGCCGGTCTGCAAGACATATTCAAACCGCCTCCGTCGAGCGAAGATGCTGTCGAGCAGTCGCAGACCACTCTGCCATCGAGCCCGCCGCTTCATTCGAACTTGATATCGACGCCGACCTGGAGCGATATGTTGCTTCGGTAGATGACGACGAATCCACCGGCCAAGGAGCTACCACGCCCAGTCCAAGCCCCCGCAGGCCGCAGCGCGAAATCAAATACAGGCTGAACGTTGGTGACTTGTCGTCTTCAACGGTCGAGGACTCCGGGTTGGCATCGGGACCCTCCCCGGACAGGCGACGGCGGAATAGCTCGACTGTCCTCCTCGACCCCAGCCGTTGCGCTGCGCCGCAAGACGGAGCGGGCCCATCGAGAAAGGCAAGCGGCCAGAGCGATATTCGAAACGAAGACTTCAGCCCCATCTTGATCGGCAAGCACAGCGAACAGGGGGTGATTGACTTTGCGCCAATCGATGTGCCCAAGAGCAGCTGCACCACAAGCTGGAGCGCCTGCAGATCAACCAGATGCTCGCGGGCTCGCTGATTGATCCTCATAGGCTTCGAAGCCACTGAGGATGCAGCTGCCAACGCCGAATCGACCGACGCCTACATGCGCAAGGGGGGGTTCATCAACCTGCAACGAGGCGGGAGGTCAGGGGATGGTTCATTCTACAACCGCGGCCTGAGCTCAGACCTGGGCGCAGACACTTCAGAAATGCTGCCCGAAGAATCGCTACAAGCGAGCACTCCTAAGCAGTTCCCGACAGTTCGCACAGGCAAGTCTGCCGCGTCCCAGCATCCACTTCTCGCCCAGTCCGTCCTTACCTCGCGCGCCATTCCCAAGCCCCGACAAGCGGCAGGTCAGGCAAGACTCTGGGGACCAGCCCGGCGGCAGTCCCTGAAGCTCTTCGGCCTTACGATACCTTTACGAACCAGACTCTGCTTCGGCGCATCAGCCAGTTCGAGGAGGCTTCCGGCAGCCCCTCGAGGGGCATCCTTGAATCTCCTGAGCAGGAGTCTCCACGGCCGCCTCGAGATTCTAGCAGTGGAGGGTCGCCATCTCAGTGCACGCGCCTTCAGTCGGTGGCGGTGGGATTTGGATGGATACGAATTCGCAGGAGACGTAGAGTACCAGTCGGGCGAAGATTCAGAGGTCCGCGACAAGGAAAATGTCGCGCCGCTTCCAGCCCTGGCCACTTTTCCGTCACTCCAGCCACCACGAGCTGTCGCCGGTCCGCGAACCAGAGCTATTCGTCCGCAGGAGGCGGAATCAGAGCCTCAGCCAAGGTGTCAACCCCTGCTAGCTCAACAAGAGCACCTCCCATAATCTTCCAACCATTGCTCTTCCACTGGAGGACCGGCATCGGCTATGACGCCGAAGCGCGACGGCGACTCGGAGGAAAGCGGCCGAGAACCTCCCCATCAGCGACCCGACCCGAAGCGCCGGCGGACCTGCACCGGTCGGATGTGGCCTTTGGGCGCGAGCGTCACTGCCGTTGCCGACTCTGCCCATCGGCACATGCAGTCCATGATGGGCAAGAAGCGCAAGGATGCTCAGCCTGGCGACGTTGAGCCGACGGACCAGCCCCGCCTCGCGCTCCATTCTTTGGCCTCGCGACAGTACCCACCTAGCCCGGACTCGTCACAGGATGAGGCCCTGGCAGGCTCGCTTCTCAGGGCGCACAGAACAACAGGCCGTCTTCGTCAAGCGACAACGGCTCCAAGGCTAAGAGACAGCCGTCCATCAGAACCCAGGATTTCGTCGACCAAGCCGCCCAGATCATGGCCATGATCCGGAGCCAAGTGAGGCCGGGGCTGGCGAGCCTCGAAGAATCGAGGCCGAGTATGACGGCGCGAGGTCCCAGCCGTCATTGACGGATTCGTACCGAGTCCCCAACGAGCCGCTCTCCGGCCGCCGAGCCGAGGGTGCCGTTGCCAGGATCCCCACAAGAAGACCCAGAGCTCATCAAACGGCTAGAACAGTATCAAGAGCAGAGCGACACGGGCGACGTCATTTCTTCGTCTCTGCGATCCTCAAACCCCTCATGTCCAGAACACAAGAGTTTGACGAAACGCACGACGGTATGGCTCACCGGAAACGACAGGCCGATTCACGCCTATGACAACATCATCACCGACCTCCCAATGTTCGATCACCCCAAGCCAAGCTCCGAATCATGGGTCTTTGGGAGCTACCAAAGACTTCTCAGGCGACTCAACAGGCAGGTCGACCAGGAACATATCCACGACATCGTCTCGAGGCTCGAGAGTCTCGCAGGACGATTATGCCGAGAGCGTTTCGCGTTGATCCGACAGATGGGAGGTATGTAGCTTGGACAAGCAGCACAACATCTGGATCAAGAGGAAGGACTCGAAGTCCGCCTCTCCAGTCAATGTGCTGCCTTCTGACGACAGCGAGGAGGATCCGTTTGCTAGTATCCCGGATCTCTCTGTCGACATAACCAGGAGCTACGTAATCTTCGACTTGCACGTCTCAAAAGGAGTCTGTGGCTGACCAACCGGAACTGGAGCGCCCGGAGCCGCTAAGCACGCAGGCGAGACCGCCGGGGAGGGTATGTCGCTGTCTCCCCAGGAGCGACCAGGTCCGCACATGGCCTCGGCCGCGAGAGAGCAGCTGGGCAGGCTCGGAAGCCTTGGCTCAGGCTCGACAGCCCGCTCGAAGGAGCGGGTCGAGACAGTGGCGCCAGGCGGCGGAATCTCACCATTTCGTTTTCTTCGCCCATTGCATCCGTCATTCACGACGTGGTGGCCGAGACCTGGACAGCCTCGACGACGATCCTGATGGAGTCCCAGATTGGGGCAGTCAGGTCTGCGTGGAAACATGGCCCCTGCCATTTCGTCACGCGCCAATCTGCACGCCGGTCCTCAGCTCGCCGGGCTTCATGCCACGGCCGGTCTCGCGCATTGACGAGCAGGACGAGGAGAGCACGGTAGAGATTCGCAGCCCGACGAGGATCGGCAAGTCAGCATCATCGGCCAG